>NC_056749.1:484344997-484409997 GCF_019279795.1 Protopterus annectens | reverse complement strand
GTTGTCAACATCTGTCGTTCTCCTCTTTTCTTACAGTAATGTTCTTCAGTTCTTGTATGTCCAGTTTTGATTTATTCCTTTTAACTGCCTGTTGCTTTTTTCACCTTCTCTTTTGGAAAAATATGCCTTTTTTCTGTTGACTGACGGTTTTCTGGTAGAAAAATGTTATCATTCCATGTAATCTGTGTGTTACATAACAAAGAAGTGTTCTTTTTATATTCTCTTTACTTTACAGATGTATTCGTTTTTCTTCTTTATTATTTGTGAACCTTTTCCTTTCTTTTTTATTTCCTTCTGTACGGTCTGAATCCTCAGATTGGTGAATACTTGTATCCAGAATTAAAGCGTTGTCAGTTGTACGCCTAGCTGTGAGGAGACAGGCCTGGTTGTATTTAAGAGATTTTGCGGAACTTTTCAAGGCAGAGTTAATTGGTGCTTCCTTTCACAGCTCCCCATATTTGGACAGAAGGTGAAGGAAAGACTGGTGTAGTAGGAGTAGGATAGCTGTTAGGGTCATGTTTTCCAAAGATCCTTCCAGAGGAGCCAGAAAGGGCCCCAAAATGTGTAGTTTCAGAGATCCTAGCAGCCCAAGAGTAGACAACAGTATGCCAGGGTAGAGGGGAAATTCCAGTTAAGTTGCTGCCTCATCAGGGCAGTAGAAAAGCCTTTTGGGAATTCCTGCAATATGAGTCCTGAACAGTTGCCCTGCTGTCCTGCTCTGGAGGTGGTTAAGGGATGTCTTTCTCTCCACCTCAGAGTTTGGTTGTCCATCGCGCCAGGTAGGTGAATAAGGAATATCATATAAAGAGACTACTTTTTTAGGGATGCCCAAGAGCCTGCCCTGCCAACCTGAAAAAAGAGGGCAGCCATATAGGAAATCCAATCTCTCTTTCCCAAAAGGGCTGTCCAAGATGTCCCACCACAATAGAAAGGGTTCCGATTCTATCCCAGGTTCTTGGTGCCCCCCCCCCCCACAAATACAGGATCTTAGATCTGTTCTTGATTTGAGTTGAGTAAATCAGTATGTGAAAAAGGAGTCATTCTGAATGGCTGCAGTGCAGTCCTTCCTGCCATGTCTGCAGGCAGTGGACTGCAAGTCCTTTTTTAGACTTTCTAGATACGTACCTTCACATAAAGATACTAAAAGCATCAAATTCCTGTGCTTCCAGGTGGGATCCAGACATGGTTTGTGTAGAGACCTGGCGTTTGATCTTACCACAGTCTCCTGGTTGTTCATCAGATGCATGGCCCCAGTCACAGCTCACATGCAACAGCTACGGGTAAATGTCTTCCCCTATCTCGATGACTGGCTCATAGTGGGCCTGACAGTGACATTGCTGGTTATGGCAAGACCATAATTATTATGGCTGTATCTGTCTGTGGGGATTACGGTCAGCCTCACAAAATCCCAGCTGTCATCAACTTAGCCCATTCTTTCCATTTGCCGCCAGTTACACACTCTAGACCAGTAAGTAAAACTGTACCCAGAAAGGATTATTTCCATAATCAAGGGCAATCAAAACTTCCTGCACACCCTAAATCCCACAGATTTTTGTGGTTCTAAGGGTACTAGGGCTCTTGGCTACTGCTATTCAAACTATCCTTTTTGCTAGACTGAATGTGACCGTGTGAGTTATTGCAGGCTATGGATGTGTAACATATGCCAGCACAGCTAATTGGAATTTTGTAAAGAATTACATGTTACTTGTATATCAGACAGATTTGTACAGATGCTTATGTTGAAAAATGTATTTGTAAAGCTGCTTGTGTTAAAAATGTACCAACAGTGTGTCTTCCTGGACAGAAAAAAATATACTTGTATGTCAGATTGTATCATAACTATTGAAATTAATACTTTAATAGTGAATACTGGAAGAGAAGAAGTTAAGCTCCGCTCCAGCTAACTTTGAAAATAGTATGAAATTAAATTACTTAATTTAGGCTGTAAAGATTGTATCTTACAGTTCTGATTGCAGTCAGGACAAAATATCTGTGCCAGAGAGTGGTTAATTAGCTCCTGTAGGAATAGTGGCAGTGTTTTTATTGTTTTAGGACTTCCAGAAGCTGCAGCAGGTCTGAGCAAAGTTCTATGTGTGTTTATTTTTGACACATATGTGCGAGTTTCTGGGTCATTTGCTTGGAAAGGGGGAATATGGGAACCAGAAGTCAGATGACCAGATATATGTGATATCATTCTATAATCCAGGGAAAAATTATGTTTTAGTACTAGATGAGACTGAAGTCTCAGAGCAGTCTATTTTTGTAATCTGGCAAAGAAGGATCTCTTACCACTTCATCTTGCCTTGTTCTAATAAATGAACCAGGGAATAGTAATTCTTTAGGTCAGTCAGGAAAACATAGTGAGATTAGTTAAGTACTGTTTTTCTGCATCTGTGTGAATCTATTCATCTGTGTTGTTTTAATATTTCCTGTGATTGAAACTCTGGTGTTTATTGTAAATAGATAGTATTGTCATCTTGTTTTATTATTTATTATTAAATATATTTAAACTTTTCATTGTAACTTGTCTTTTAGAGAATGTTTTAACATTTGAGAGTTGTTTGTTTGTCTTTTTGGCTTTTCCCGGTTAGGGGCCGCCACAGGGGAACTCCGGCCCGCTAATGATTGGCAGTAGATTTTTTTATGGTGTCGAGTTGCCAGCCCGACTCCCAACCTTCAGCGAAGGCACACTCATTCACACATGTCTTTCGGAGGCTACTCGACCACGGGGAGGACATGCAGACTCCACACAGAAGGTACTCCAGCCGTGAATCGAACAGGAGAACCTCTTGCTGTCAGGCAACAATGCTACCGCTGTACCACCACAGCTTTTAACCTTTGAGAGTACTTATGTTTATTTGGTGACACTGTGGCCACTCCTGAAAGCCTTGCTGTTTGGTCAACTTTACCATTTGTATTAATACTAATTTCACTCAATATAATTGGGTACCCTTGTGAGAGCCTTAGGGTAGCTGGCTTTGGAGTGTCTGGTGGCAGTATCTACCTTATAGTCTGGGCAGAGGGTGCCAGAATGAGTAAATCTGTTCCAGCCTTTCCCAGGTGTGTTTGTGTGTGTGTGTGTGTGTGTGTGTGTGTGTGTGTGTGTGTGTGTGTGTGTGTGCGCGCGCGCAAATCAAATCTCAGAGTGTGTGTCAGCTACTTGGACCAGGGACTCACAGCACTGATTTTACAAAGAGGGTGTTGGAGGACTTGGCTTGGACACTCGTCTGATGACTCGACTCTACAGCTGTGCCAGTGGGGAGTCTTATCAGAAGCCAGGAAAGAGAAAGGGAAACCCAGGCCCCGGACTGTGTGTGTTCCCTGTGTGCTTTTAAGGGAAAGTGTGCTTGATGCAGAGAGCTGCATCTGGAAATACTGTGTGTACTTATCTTTGCTCCAAGTGAACATCCCTCACCAGTGTCAGTGGTGAGGATTCAGTCTCCATGATTACTGGTCCAGAGGGGGGATGTCACACTGAATATGAGAATCCTGCAGTGAATACTCAGAGTACAGTGAGACCAAAGCCTTCCACCTATGTCAGGCTGTCCAAGGTGTGCATAAGTGTCTGTTATGTTGGATGAGACCGCAAAACCTTTCCATGGATGCACCTTTTGTTTGCCCATCCCCAGCTGCCACTGTGAACATGGATATGTCCATTTTGGGGTTGGAGGCATTATCAAAACAAGACAAATAGATGTTATATTGCACATCATTTTGCTTAAGATGAGAATGTCTCTCATAATGTTGCAGACATTTCATGACCAGCTCTCTCAGGGTGTGATTGCCATACACGGATGGTATGGCAGTAGTATGGTATACACACAAACACTGTGGAACAAGACAATACCCCCTTTGCTGAGAAACCATGAGGGTGTGAGAGTAGGCCTTAAAAGTTGCACTGCTTTCTCATTGCAACACAAATACTGGGGACATGCCATGCAAAAAAACAGGTATAGTGGTCCATGAAAAGAAGACAAAAGTAGCACTGACCATTGAAATCACTGCACTGAGTGACTACATTGTCCTGTGTACAGAGAGACACAAAGTCATAGAATACCAGGATCTGCAGGCAGAAACAAGAACGATGTGGAAGAAAGATGCCCAGACAGTTCCAATAGTAGTTGGAGCAATGGGTCTTATAAAAAAGGAATCTACACTCGTAGCCTTTTGGGTACTGACTGTTGAAATGGCATTCTCACTTCAAACATTAGGCAGAAGGGTGCATGCGGTTGGCATTGTGGTTAAGAGTAATTTTCTGTGTATTGTGAGGGTATAGAAATTAGTTCATTTGACCCCAAAAACACACCAGTTTTTTTTCTTTGTGGTATGGAATATGGCTCAAAACAGCATATGTTACAACTCTGGATAACTTTAAAGAATGGTGACTCAAATGTCATTACACATGCTGTAGAGATATATATCTCAGACATTCCTAGTTTGACTAGTGGATCCGATATTATCTTTCCATTCACCACTGTATATTGGATCCATTCAAATCTGACATTGACATCTTTTTAGACTCTTGGATCAAGAGCTCAAGCTCTGCCCCACTACCCATAATCCCTCCCATCGTACATTACCTCAGATCTTGTTTGCCGCTCTTTAAGACTTAGATGTGATCTCTGGGATAAGAGCTCAGTTTGCCCATTTTGCCAGAAAGTTACCACTTGTTTCTCCACTTTTTGAGGTTAACATCTTTTATTACTTTATGATATCCCTTCTATCATAGTTAAAATCTCTATACAGCTTTTTCTGTAGTGGAACATTTTGGTACACTAGCTGTTAGCAGCCATGAGAGACTAGGTATTTTCTTGCTTTTGTTAGACAAATGTTGTTGTGGTGTGTATTCTTGTTGGGTGCATTAACTCCTTTGTTCTCTCTTCATGAGTGACAAGGCATTGTGGTTTAAAAACGTGCATTGCTTGCAGGCACAAGAACCCCCCCCCCCCATCCTCACTCTGTCTTTGGGGATTGATTGGGAGTGGTCCATTTGGATGTGGAATGTTTTTGTGCTTCTTTTGGGGCTAAAGCCCTCTCAGACAAGTAGAAGAAACTAGTTTTAAAGGGTCTTCTTCCTGTCACTGCTGCATAATCAGCTGCTTCTGCTTTGCCCTCTGCCTCTGCTTCTGCTTCGAAATCTGAGGACATGCCTAAGCCATCAAAAGAAAAAGACAGAGATAAGGAAAGGAAAAGGGTTTAAAATAGGTCGTCTGAAGCTTCGAGTCATTTTAGTCCTTCTGCTAAAATGCCAAGGTAATTGGAGCTGATCTGTTTTGGAACATATTTGGTTCTGATCCCATACCAGCCAGCCAGCCCGCCCTTGGCTCCATTCTGTGATATTGCAAAAGTGATCGACTCAGTGGTTCCTCCAGCTTTTTTCAGTGGCATCATCTTTCAGGTCCTTTTGCTCATTGAGGAGCATCTCCAAAGCCAGTGTTGACTAAATGATGCTGAAGTTTAAGGACCCAGGTACAGCTGGGGATCTTCCCTGCACCTCCTGTTCTGGAGGTGTTGGCCCTGATGACCCCCCTTGTTTCTCCTTCTCCAGCCTAGCTTTTTGGATGTAGAGGTCAGGGAACCAAGTGTTTCCCCTTGGGATGACGTTGTCAGGGCCAATAGCCTAGTCATCTTTGACTCTGACTGTATTCCTTATCTGCTGGACTGCAACAGCATCGAATCTCAAGGGGTCTTGGAGCAGAGTCGGTGGCTGGTAGAAGGGGTATGCTTCACAACTGTTGGAGCCATCCCTTCCCCTGGATGCCTCTGCTTTAGATAGGTTGGTGCCAGTATGTACCTTGGAGCAGAGTCTGATTGGATTTGCAGCCCAGAGGCCCTTCCCTGGGTCTGGTTTCTACTTCGGATTTTCAAAGTCTTCAAAAGGGTTCTCTCTTGATCGAGGAAGGCGGACTGTCACTCTCACTTGGTTCCACCTTGATGTTTGACAGGGACAGTCAGTTTAAGTTCTGAGGATGGTCATAAGGCTAGTTCCCATTCCATTTCCAAGCAATACATGGAGCCGGCCACCCTGGAGGAGTATAGAAAGCAGGCTTGCAAAAGGAGGCATCTGGATTCCCCTCAGGAGTCCCTTACTGAAGATACTGACTTTGAGGAAGGGGATGATTCCCCAAGATCCCCCCTTTTGAAGACTTTCCCCAAGATCCCCACTGTGAAGGCTTCTCTTTTGGAAATGTCCGAGAGCTAATGAGACAACGAGGGGTTTGGTCCACCAGTGACCCTTTCCAGGAAGAGTCAGTATTCTTTGAGGCTTTTGGGGCTGCCCATCTACTTCCTGGGTGCTCCCTCCCACTGATGAGCTTATTGATTTGGTCTCTCAGTGGGCATGAACAGAACAGGATGTGGTGCTATCAGTATTACATAGGCCCAATTAAATCATTGGTTACCGCTTGGGATAGGCCTCTTTGGAATAAGAGTCCAGCAGTAGATGCCATCATGGTTGCGGGAGCCATAAAAAGGAGCTATCAGGGGAGAGCTCAACTACCCCTCCCCCCATGGGACTCTAGAGGTTTGAACAGGTTTGGTAAGTGGATCTTGGCTTCAGAGACATATGTCTTACATGCTGTTATCTGGCTAACCTGACAAGATTTCAGAGAAACTTGACCAAAATGTTCTGAAAATCTGTATCTGTTACCTTACCTGACGACAACAAGAAGACAGTGGATTCACAGCTAGCCACTGTCCAATCCATAGCCAAAGTGTCCATGCACTTGCTTTCAAATGCAGTTGATGGCACTTAGAGAGCCACAGGCACAGGCATTTCTATAAAGCAACATGCCTGCATGCATCCCACTGATGTTCTGGAGAGTTTTAAGATGTAATTTTTAAATTCCCCTTTTGATGGATCTACCATTGTGGACACAAGATCAAAGAAATACTCACCAGAAGTGAACAAGAGAGCAAAACACTGGTTAGTAAGTACACCACCCGGATGCCTGGAAAAAAATACAAAGGTTATGAACGAAAATCTGCCACAAAATGTGAAGAAAAAACTCTGACTGGGACAAGTACTGCAGCTGTTCAACAAAAAGCAGTGCAGCCTCCAGACATGACTTCCAGTAACCTAGAGGAAAATATAAGACAATTGCACACAGACCTGATTAAAATAAACAAAACACTGATGAAGTATATCAATTCAAATAACAAAAGGCTGGGAAAAATGGAAGAAGCTTTAAACAGATATTCAGATGAAGTGATAAAACTACAAAAATCAGAGGTTGAGATGAAGAAAAGTCTGGCTGCATATGAGACAGCAAGTGAAGGGAAAACCTAAGATTGCCTTTTGTACCATAGAAGCTGGAAGGAAAAGACTGTCTTAATTTTATGAAATCACAAATAAGCAACTGGACTGGTACTCCACAGCAGGAGTTGTTAATTGAAAGGGCACATTGTGTGTATGCTGCAAACCTGGCTATGAGAAAGCAACCTAGACCTTTAATAGTAAAAATGCAATCCTACCAGCAGAATGAGTTCATTTTGACAAAATGGTGGCAGAAGGACAAAGTACTAAAAGTAGGCTATAGCAGAGTGTTTGAGGAGAATGATTACTCGCTGTACAGAAAAGGAGTACATTTATTCCACTATTCAGGGAATGTCCAGAAGCAGGCATGAGATTCAAACTGCTGTATCCAGCTATCTTCAGAATATTATTTCCTGGAGAGACAAAATCAATTTTTGATGCAATGCATGTTATGGAGGGAATACAAAAGTTTGCTCAACAAAAAGTGAGCTGTGAAACAGAAGGTGATTCTGCTTCTTTTTCCTCTGGTAATAAAGACCACAGAGAGACTGCTAATGAAACCTTTTTCAGTGTTTCAACAGAAAATGCTTGAGAGAAGGAAAAAAGCACAAGAGTTGACTAGAAGAATGAAGAGTACAGTTGAAATGAAGCAGAGATAGGATTTGGGAGATGGAGATGAACAGGAATAAAACAAGTAACTTGGAAATTGGCAAATGTGGGATTACAAAGCATTATTTGTTTATTTATGTATTTATTTAACATTTGTTTATTGGGAAAGTCCGACAAAGTCAATTTTCAGCGGAGGCCTGGTGAAAAACATTCCAGACACATGTCTTTATAACGTGGGAGGAAACCCACATAAACACAGGGAGGGGAGGACATGCAGACTCCTAACAGAAGGCACCCCAGCTGAGAATCGAACTAGAGAACCTCTTGCTGTGAGGTGACAATGCAACTGCTGCACCACTGAGGCCTCCATTATATTTCAGAAACATGACAAAACAAAAAAAGTCTGGAAATGTTGGTCTTTTTGACTTTGTTAAATTTGTAGGCCATTAAAGTTCAGAATAATACCTAGGAAAGGGAAAGAGGAGGGAGAAAGTTAACTGTAAGCAAAACTTTTTTTCTTAATAGTAATATTTCATAGTGCATGATTTTCTTTGCATGCTGTAAAGTAAAGGTTTCTCAGTCATCTTTAAGTGTAATGGGAATACTAATGAAAACAAGTACTCCTGTTTTTTTTTTCCCTTCTTCTCGCTTTCTTCTTGTTCTGTTTTAAGAAATGTAGGCACTGCAATGTAAAAAAATAAGAAGAGGAGTCTGGTCAAAAGAGCATTACAAAAGAAAAATGTATGTAGTTTTCTCATTCTTGCATAGGGGAATGACTGGATTAAAGCTCTTAGCTTGATCTAGTAACAACTTTTAAGAGAAAGCAAGTCAATGAAAAAGAATGTTGAATATTATAAGGCCTTTTTCTAGCAAATAAATGTATGCTTAGTAGCAACTCTGTATCTGGTTCTTATGTCTCCATGGAGACAATCTGATAAAAAGAAACGGCTAGGAGGTGATGTTTTCTTAAAGCATTCAAATGTTTTCATATCCGGGAGAGCTATAAAGATAAGACAAAACCAGACAGCACTTAGTAGAAGCACAGACTGTGCCATGCATCTTAGCGTGTATAGCCTTTCTTCTAGGTTAACCCAAGTCTGTGAGTGTGGCTGTCAGTATGGGGCACTTGTTCCTATTAGAAGGAGAAAGAAAACGTCAATATTTTAAGATGTACATAGTTTTCTGAGTTAGCATTAAGTTAGCACGTTTTAGGTGGTATTGGGGTGTGTTTGTTGTTTTTTTGTTTGAGGGCTTTCAGTTAAACAAAAAGTTTTATAAGATTTGACATAGGCTCAAATGGCTATAACAAGAAGCAACTGTATAAAACATCAACCTGCCAAACAGTGCATGCTTGCAATGCAAAAGCTGGAACTAGACACTTAACAAAAAAGGTGTTATGCATAAAAAGTGGGAATAATAACTTTTTAACACAGTGATACTTTCTGTAATGCCTTTAAGTTTCAGTGGCCTTGCAGATAAATGCAAAAAAAAAAAAATAAGGAGTAGTGAACTGTATTAAAATGTAGAGTGCTAATAACTATGTTACAGGAGACACACTTGGAAAGAACTGAACATGTGAATTTGATAAAGATTTTCAGGATGGTTATTCAGTGGAATACCTGGGACAGAGGAAAAAAGGAGTACTTATATTAATTGCAAAAGGAGCTCCAATAGTGATAGAAGAGGATAAAAAGATAATAATGGTAGATTTCTAACCCCAAGGAGCTACTGGGAAGGGAGGAGGAGTACACTGGCATGTATTCATATTCCACATAAAAGTGCCATGATGGAGCTTAAGAAAATTCTAGGAGAAACAGTCAGCTTTCAGCAAGCCATATTACTTATGGGGACTGGAATTTGATTTGCAGCAGTGAAGATTTATCGGGGGGGGGGCAGAAGGGAAAATAGAACAGAGAAGGGTAGATTTTTGAAGAAATTTATGAAAATATTTGGCATGGAAGATGTGAGTTCAGTACTAGGAGTTTGAATGAATTTATATATTACTTCCCAGGATATGAAAAATGGGCTAGGCTAGACAGAATTTACATTTCACAGGAACATGTGCTTTTAATTGGAAGCCTTGATACACACCCAGTAACTATTTCAGATCATGCACCAATAATAACTAAAGTGAAAACACAGAGTAACGAAATAAAAATGAGATACTGGTGCTTTCCCACCCACCCATTTGTTGAACAGTAGAAATGATTGAGGTGCTATTAGACAAGACTGAAATTTCTTCTGAAACTATACAGTGGATATAAAAAGTGTACACACACATGTTAAAATGCCAAGTTTTTGTGATATAAAAATGAGACCACAATAAATGATTTCAAAACTTTTCCCACCTTTAATGTGACCTATAAGCTGTCAGTTCGATTGAAAAACAAACAAATCTGTTAGGGGAAAAATATAAAAAATAAAAACGCTCAATACGCTGGTTGCATAAGTGTGCACATCCTTAAACTAATACTTTGTTGAAACATCTTTTGATTTAATTACAGCATTCAGTCTTCTTGGGTGCACACCTACCATCAATTAAAGAGACTCTGATTAACCCCAAATAAAGTTCAGCTGTCCTAGTAGGATTTTCCTGACATTTACTCAGCTGCCTGCTACAGCAAAAGCCATGGTTCGCAGAGAGCTTAGAAAGCATCAAAGGGATCTCGTTGTTGAAATGTATCAGTCAGGAGAAGAGTACAAAAAAGTTTCCAGGGCATTGAATATACCATGGAACTCAGTGAAGACAGTCTTCAAAAAGTGGAGAAAATATGGGACAACAGTGACGTTGCTAAGAACTGGACATCCTTCCAAATTTTATGAAAAGACAAGATGAAAACTAGTCAGGGAGGCTACCAAGAGACCTACAGCAACACGGAAGTAGCTGCAGGAATTTCTGTTAAGTACTGGTTGTGTACTACATATGACAATCTCCTGTATTCTCCATATGTCTGGACTTTGGGTTAGGGTTGCAAGACTGAAGCCTTTTCGTACACAGAAAAACATCCAGACCCAGCTAAAATTTGCAAAACAATACATCATGTCTCCCAAAAGCATGTGGGAAAATGTGTTATGGTGTGATGAGACCAAGGTTGAACTTTCTGGCCACAATTCCAAAAGGTACATTTGGTGCAAAAAAAACACTTCACATCACCAAAAGACCACCTTCCCCACGGTGAAGCATGGCGGTGGCAGATTTATGCTTTGGGGTTGCTTTTCTTCAGCTGGAACGGGACCTTTAGTCAAGGTGGAGGGAATTATGAACAGTTCCAAATAGCAATAATTTTTTGCCCAAAACCTTCAGGCATCTGCTAGAAAGCTGAAGATGAAGAGGAATTTCACCTTTCAGCACAATAATGACCATAAGCGTACATCCAAATCAACAAAAGAATGACTTCACCAGAAGAAAATTACACATTTTGGAATGGCCCAGCCAAAGCCCAGACCTAAATCAAATAGAAAATCTGTGGGGTGACCTGAAGATGGCTGTGCACAAGAGATGTCCTCACAATCTGACAGATTTGGAGTGCTTTTGCAAGGAGGAGTGGGCAGATATTGCCAAGTCAAGATGTGCCATGCTGAGAGACTCCAACCCAAGAAGACTGAATGCTGTAATTAAATCAAAAGATGTTTTAACAAAGTATTAGTTTAAGGATGTGCACACTTATGCAACCAGCTTCTTGTACGTTTTTTATTTTTTATATTTTTCCTCTAACATATTTGTTTTTTTTTTCTATTGAATTTTACAGGTTATAGGTCACATTAAAGGTGGCAAAAGTTTTGAAATGATTTATTGTGGTCTCATTTTTATATCACAAATACCTGGCATTTTAACAAGGGTGTGTGCACTTGTTATATCCACTGTAGCTAGGGAGTGGGATAAAATTAAAGTGGAGTTTAAAGGTAGGGTGGAAATAAAAGAAAGAGACATGGTTAAAAAGTAACAAGACTTATTTAGAAGGACTAGCAAATGTTAAAGTATTACAGAATGGGGGAATCTCACAAAAGAAGAGGAGGAGCAACTGCAGAATGCTAAACAGAAAACAAAGGATTACCTCAATAACATGCATGAGTTTAGAAAGATTGCTTAGGCAACTGTTTTTTGACAATAACTCTAGAGCAGAAAAGCTTTTAGCACAACTCTGGCAACAGAAAGTAGAAGGGACTGTCACCAATCTTAGGGAGCCTATAACCAGGAAGAAAAGAGATCATGCAGAGGTACTAGAAGTATTTCAGAAATTCTGTGAAAGTCTGTATAATGCAGAGAAATATGGAAATCAATAAAAGGTATTAATGGAAATGTTTATGGAAGAATTAAGTAGAGTTAGAGGTAGATGAGGCTGAATTAGAAGATGGAATAAAAATGGTAATGTATAACCAATCCAGAGGAAAGTCCCCAGGAAAATATGTTATTCCTGTGGAAGTTTGGAAGCTGGGAGGGAAAAACTGATAAAGGTCTGGAAGGTTTTGTTTATTAGGGGAAGGAGAAGTACCAACATCCTGGAAGAAAGTGGTGATGGCTTTAATACCTAAACAAGGTAAAGACCCATCAGATCCAGCTTCATACAGGCCCATTTCAGTACTAAACCATGATTGCAATGGCTAAAAGAATGGCAAAAGTGATGACAAAATTGACAGATATGGATCTGTGTGGTTTTTGTGGAGGGGAGGTACACATTTGACAACATTAACTGAACATTGATCCACAGGGAAGCAGAATGTAAGAAAATGCAGAGAAAGCATTTGACAGAGTAAGCTGGACTTTATGAGCAGGGTAATGAAAGCACTTACATTTCAGTGATAAAATTATAAGGTTAATTAGGATGATGCATGAGGGATTTGAGGTGAAAATTAAAATGGGTGAGTTTCTGTCCGATAATTTCTACTTGAGCAGAAGACCCAGATGGGGGTGTCCTCTTTCCCCTTTATTATTTGCATTATATTTAGAACCACTGGCAAAGAAAATAAGGGACTTAGAAATTCAAGGATATAATTGGTATGGCAGACAAGAAAAGCTGGCTGTATTTGCAGATGATTATTATTTTATACCTGATAAAACCAGAAAAGGACACTCATGTTGTGGAACATTTTGAGACAGTTTCATATATTTTCCGGAAACAAAATTAATGAAGCTAAAACAAAGGCAATAGCTGTAAATTATATACCCACACACAAATTGGTTCAGCGATATCCATACTTATGGGAATGATGGAAGTATTTAGGAGTATGGATTTTATTTTTTATTTATTTTGTATTTAATATTTGTTTACCGGGAATGTTCAGTTGGGACAGAGCCCATTTTTAGCAGATGCCCATGGGAGAAACACTCCAGGTGCATGTCTTTAGATTAAAAATGATCCCTGTGTGGCAGCTAAAAATATGTGGGAAGAGAGACTGAATAAATGATAATACAAAAACTGAGAAATTGGAAGTTTTGTTGTATGGATAAATGGATAGAAAGATATAAGCAGTTAAATGTTTTTAGTCCCTTTAGTCTTATACACAGGTCAGGCATATTTTTGTCAACCAGAGGAGAAGTTGTGGATAGCAATTAATAAAGAGCTGAAGGATTTTATCTGGGAGGGGAAAGCAGTAAGAGTCAAGTTGGATAAGCAGATGCTTCCAGTAGGACAAGGCAGATTGGGATTACCTGATTTGAAAGTGTATTTCAGAGCTACACAGTTGAGTCTCCCATACATAGCACAAGCAGAAACCTATAATTCAAAGTGGAAAGGGATGATGAAACAGGGGGAAAGCTCAGGAAACAAGGAGAGACTGGAATTTTAGATGCAGATCTTTAAGGAGAATAACAATAATCATACAAATTATTTTCATAAGGTACCAGAAAGTATTTTAAGAACTAAGCCAACACGGGAATGGAGAGAGGAGATTCTGCTGATAGGGATAACTGCAATTAGGAATACAGACGATAGGCAAGAGGAGATTGGAATTCACTGGAGAAAACTGGCAAAAGAACCAAAGTACCGGGAGCAAATAACTAGAGAGGGAAAGGTAATAGAATGTGAAGAGGCCAATAATTTATTTGGACTGCAGGTTAGAGATTACCTTCCCTTTCAAGGATTGATATCAGAGTATAGGCAAACAGAAAGAAACTGGGGAGTGGGGGGTCCTAAACAAAAGACCAACACTGACACAGTTTTTAGTAGAATCTAGAACCTGCTGTTAAAAAAGGAATAATTAGAGCATATAAAATATTGCATGATAACTATGATTCAATCAGAGGAGGTTAGAAAGGATTGGGAAGCGAGACTAGATATGCAATTCACAAAGAAAGAATGGGGGATATATGTATATCTCCCAGATATGTAGGAAAATATAGAAGATTTAGGATTTTTGCTTGGAAATGCTTACATAGGAATTTTTATAGTGCAAGTAGACTCCAGAGAATTTTTCCTCAGCTAGACATTAAATACTGGAGGTGTGATGGGGAAGAAAGAGGTAACAGGGAACATATTTTTTGGGAGTGTAATGAGTTGGCAGACTTAAGGCCCTGCTGACTCTAATTATGGTGGCTGCCAAAAAAGCAATTACTAGAAAATGGAAATCGAAGTCTAAACCAACTATACTAGAAGTAGTGAATATATTAACAGAGATAAAAAAGTGAATTTGGAGACTCCCACCTCGAGGCAACAAATGGGACTCAAGACCAATAGTGAAGGGTTGATGATTGACAGGCAGAGTGGGAAGGAACAGCTAGAAAAAAAAAGAATGATGCCTTCCCAAATGTTTTGTCTTTGTGAGAAGTTTTAGTTTTGTATGAAAGTCCAAGGGCCTGGGCAATCAGCTAGATGTATGCAGTAGATGTCATTGTAGTAGTTTTGAAGGCACTGCTTAGCTTTAGGTATTAAAGCTTTTAAGTCATGGATGGTTGTTTAGAGCATTAAGTGTGTGACCTTAGTGTCCAGCATAACAAATCCCTTCAGCAGATCTCACAGTTATGTTGTAGATTTATTTTGGTTTGGTAATATTAGCTTTAATTATAGTAGTATGGAGAATTCTGGAAACTAGTAGATGCATAAAGATTACTCTTTTCACCTGTGGTTTTGTCTCCTATGAAAGAAAAGCCTTAATTCTAAAAATGTTTTTAAAACATTGCACCAGTTTTGTTATATATATATATATATATATATATATATAGGCATAATAGTATGAATCTGTTTTGGTCACTTTTTCCCAAAATCATAATTTTGGTCATAAGTGTTTGGGGTTTGACTGTCTTTGTACAGGAGTTGCATGGAGATGTTTCTGAGTCAGAGTTTAGAATTCACCTGACTAGGGGTGTTTTGTGCATGGGAATAAAGTATGGTACTAGCAGAGCACATCTGGATTACAAGAATGGTAAGGAGGAAGAGAGCAAGCCCAAAGTAAACCTAAATTCATCTGGTTTTGACTTGCTGTTGGCCATTTTTACTCTTCACAGAATAACCTGCAGTTAATTTATAAACAAGATGAGCCATTGATCATTTGGGTCTGTTGTCCTTTAATGCTACATGTGACGCTATATCAAAGGTCTTGAACAAGAAGCATTTGGGAAGAGAACACCTGCCTGTTTTCTTGTCTTTTGTGCTTGGCATAATTTCATAGATTTTCTTTACAAATGCAGGATCAATACTGCAGTCTTACTCAGAATCATGGTGGAAGGGATCTCTTGAGTTGGAAAAGTTAGTGTCTCTAAAGATTACATACTGCTGCCTTGTGTTGAAATTATACTTTGACTGTGTTTCCTATCTTTTCATGCTGCCCTGCCAGCCTGTCTGCTCTTCATTGCAGGCCTTTTGGCAGCCCTCACTGTATTGTGTTCCCATTTAGATTGCTGTATAGAAATGGGAACTCCTTCCACCACAAGTTAGGTATAAAGTCTGATTTTTTATATGATTCTGGTCTTGTGTTTGTAATCAAAAGCTGGTTGGATTCCAGCTTTGGCACTCCGACTTCCACCAGTTGGTAAAAGGGAAGCTTGTTATTTTTGATCTGTCCTTAGAGTGGTTGAATTTTCTAGCGAAACTGCCTTTCATGTGAATGTGTCATGGGGACAGGAACAAACTTTATTGTTATGCACCATTTACTCAGTGATTTAAATTTTTTTCAGGAATTTACTGAATTTCCTTTTTGACTCAGTGCTGAAACACATAGATTGGTTAATTCTGGGTGATTTCAATATCTGTCTTGATGAATAAAGGTCTTTACTAGGGAATTTATTTCTGTTATTGAAAGTCTGTTTTTTCAGGTAATTAGCAGCCTTCCACAAGAAGGGCCATTAGCTTGACTTATTATTTCAACTAAGTGCGCTCACCTTGAATTGTAGCATGAACACAGTTTCTTTGGTTTGACCATTGTGTGATCCATTTCATTGTAGAGCTTACACTTAGGGTGTAATGTCTGGAAATGGACAGAAGCAGGAACTTGAGTGTGACCACCTGTGACAATTTGATGCCTTTGTGTGAATATATCCGATAGGACTGAGATGCATAAATGGATGATCATCTTTAACGAGGAAGTGTGCACATGTAAGGTTATTAGTAATAAAAACTTTACAATTTTTAATTACACAGATTTGTTAGTGAACTCGAGTTATTTTGATTTGTTCACTAAAGGGTTACATTATATTCCACTTAGACCCAGTTATCTACCCAAACTGTTAATAGAACTCAAAATGTTTATTAGAAATTTAAATGTATCTTTACTTTTGAAAAATCAAGAACATGATGGGAATGCACTAAGTAGGACCAGCACTTTTAATCCCCCCACCCACCCGACCTTGAAGGTTTTTGAGGAAATGGTGGAAAGAGTTTGGAGAGATAATTTGAGCAAGCAAAACCTTGAGCAACCAGCTAATTTTCCTTTACCACTCCAAACAGTGGTTGACACTATTAAGGCTGAAAAGGTGCGGGTAATGAAACCGGACAAAGGGGGCGGTATTGTGCTTATGTACCAACAAGACTATGATAACTACTTGCAGGATATGCCACAAAACACTAGTACATATGAATTAATTTCATCTAACGAGTTAAACATTTCTTTAGATAAAATCAGATATTCTCTGCATGACCATCTTATGCAGGGAGTTATTGATGAGAAATTGCACAACTATTTATTGGTACCAAAGCCAAGAACCCCCATACTCTTTGGGATTCCTAAGGTGCACAAGGGGCTCAACCCGTTGAAATTTAGGCCCATTGTAGCAGGGGCTGGGGGCATTACAGAGCCTTTCAGCAAATTTGTGGACCATCATTTGAAAAAGTATGTTTCCAATTTGCCTTATGTGTGTAAGGACTCTTGGGAATTTCTATCCACATTACCGGTCCAGGTTAACAACACCAATTTACTGCTAGCCACTATAGACATTGTTGAATTGTTTCCCAGCATACCCCATGTACAGGGGTTGGACTGGTTTGGAGAAAAGATAGCTATGGAAGCAGGTCTTGGAGGCAATATGACTAATTTAATTATTGAGTTTATGGACACAGTTTTGCATAACAATTTCATCTTTAGTAATGGTGAATTTTACAGACAAAGAAGTGGAGTGGCTATGGGCGCACCTTGCGCCACGGCTTATGCAAATATTGTGCTACACAAATGGGAAACAATGTATATTTACTCTTCAAATTGGAAGCAATACATAAAATTTTACAGGAGATTTCTTGATGACATGCATTCTTTGGGAAGGTACTAGGGAGCAGTTTTTGATGTTTATCGAACACATTAGTTGTTCAACTGACTTTTTGAGGTTTACATATGAAATCAGTGATAGCACTTTGCATTATTTAGATGTATTATTAAAAAAAGACCCCAGTGGAACAGGCTTTCTTTCAAGAACTTACAGGAAGGCGACATACTCTAACACTTTCTTGCATTTTGAAAGTGGACATCCCTACTACATTAAAAGAGGTATTATAAAGGGACAGCTCATTAGAGCAGCGAGAATGTGTAGTAATACACAGCTGTTCCTTGAAGAAGCTGATTTTCTTAGAAATTTATTTGTAGAAAGAGGATATCCATCGAATTTATTTCAAACAATATTAGCAGAAATTATTACTAAAAGAGATCAATTTTATTTCCCTTTGCTGGGTTCTAATGCACCTGTGATAAGCAGCAAAGCAGTAATAGAGAAACCACTCCAAAAGAGCTTTATATACACATACACACAAGATGCTGTATTTATTGAGAATACAATTAAAAGTTTTTGGCCTATAGTAACAATGCAGGATGAAATGGCAAGCAAACTACCCACTAGTATAGGGTTTGTTAGGAAAAGGAATATTAACCTAAAAGGGGTGTTTGAACAAAAATCATATGTCAAAATAGGGGGCAGAGTTAACACACCTAATGACACATTCGGCACATTCAGATGTGGCCGATGCAATCAATGTCCTTCTATTCTGCAAACGGATAAAATAACTATTCCATCTAGGAATATTACGTTGAGGGCAAGTAGTAAATATTCCTGCAATTCTAAAGGGGTGGTCTATATAGGGTTTTGCCAAGCATGTCCAGCTTTTTATGTTGGCAAAACTGATAGGCCTTTAAAACGTAGAATATATGAGCATTTGTACGAGATCAGCAAAAACAAACAAACCAATGCTTTTTGTAAACATCAATTGGTATGTCCAGAAATGTCATTAAAATTTTTAGTCATTGAGAAAATTCAGCAGGACCACAGGGGTGGGGATTGGGAAACTCTCCTTGAAACGAGAGAATTAATTTGGCAGCTAAAGTTAAATGCAACTAGACAACCAGGACTTAACGACAATATTAGTTTGACATCTATTCTTAAAAAGAGAAGAAACAAACTCTAAACGTACTTTGTTTTTAACCACTGAATAAGCACATTTCACATTTTGCATGTTGCATTTGTTATGGTGATGCAAGTTTAAAATACTGAATTTGCATTATTTAATGTATTAGTATCATTTTAGGTATTTTTTACCCATTCGAGTTGTTGTTTTTTAAGTGGCTGTTTTTATATACAAACTTATATATGGATTGGTGTGCTAATTCTCAGATTTTAATGGTAAAACTTTTTTGTAAGTGCAAATATTGGGTTTTAAATGTCTTATTCAATTAATGTCAAGTAAACTTAATTTACATTTTTTACTATTTTAAAGGGCAAGGAAAGTTTTCTAACATGTGCCTTTTTGCAGTCTTTAAGCACTATTGAATTGCATCAGAAGGTATTTGCCAAGAAAATAGCAGGCAATCTTATTAGGCAATTTCAAAGCAAAGGTGTTAATTAATGATTGCACATAATGGTGTTAATTAATTGTCTGTATCACCCAGCTATAAAAACGCTGTATATTCACTAAAGTCTTTGTCTCACTTGAAAAAGCCTGGTAGGTACCAGGCGAAAGCGCTCGTGTCAATTTTTGTTGTTTGTGTCGACTATTAAATCTTTTTATTGGAATTCAGAATTGCATCGGATTGTCATTTAACGAACTGGTTGGATTACAAAACGTTTGCTGCATTGCTAGCTGAAATTTAGCTTGTTTTAAACTTTAAGCACCAGTCCTTGTCGTTTGGACCGGAAATGTTTTTGCTTCCCTTGTTTCTGGTTAAACTTTGATTTTATTATTTTTGATCTGTCCTTAGAGTGGTTGAATTTTCTAGCGAAACTGCCTTTCATGTGAATGTGTCATGGGGACAGGAACAAACTTTATTGTTATGCACCATTTACTCAGTGATTTAAATTTTTTTCAGGAATTTACTGAATTTCCTTTTTGACTCCGTGCTGAAACACATAGATTGGTTAATTCTGGGTGATTTCAATATCTGTCTTGATGATGAATAAAGGTCTTTACTAGGGAATTTATTTCTGTTATTGAAAGTCTGTTTTTTCAGGTAATTAGCAGCCTTCCACAAGAAGGGCCATTAGCTTGACTTATTATTTCAACTAAGTGTGCTCACCTTGAATTGAATTAAAATTGGTTTGACCATTGTGTGATCCATTTCATTGTAGAGCTTACACTTAGGGTGTAATGTCTGGAAATGGACAGAAGCAGGAACTTGAGTGTGACCACCTGTGACAATTTGATGCCTTTGTG
This sequence comes from Protopterus annectens, assembly GCF_019279795.1. NCBI lineage: Eukaryota > Metazoa > Chordata > Ceratodontiformes > Protopteridae > Protopterus > Protopterus annectens. The sequence goes on along the minus strand of NC_056749.1, from coordinate 484,390,074 downwards.
TGAATATATCCGATAGGACTGAGATGCATAAATGGATGATCATCAAAGCTGTAAACAGTGGCCTAGCAGTTTATATAGTGCATATGGATCTGGTCAAGGCCTTTGACACTGTTCCTCATGATGGAATTGTAGATGAATTTAAAAGCCTAAGATAAACTCTTATGTTGTAAGATGAATGGAAAATTGGCCAGCAGATAGAACCCTTCTAGAAGATAATCTTAAGCTTGGTGAACATCATTTTACTGTGTTTATTAAGAATAAATTTACTTAGAAAGGCAGTGCTCTTGTCTAGAGAAATTTCTTCTGTTTCTATATAACCAGAGCTGAACTGTGCCCCAAAATTGGAGAATTAGTATCCAAGCAGGTTAGTAGTTGACACTTTCCTTCCTTACTTTCAGAAAAGAAATTAAGGCCTACGTCTTCAAACAAGCAGAATGCACAACAGTAATAATTGCATAGCCATAAGTCTCCGGTTACGTAAATAAAAGCCCAGCTTACAGTTGCTTCAAAACTAAAGACTTAAGTTTGATATGAGTCCCATCTATGAAAGGGGATAATATTCACCAAGCGATGTTAAAGCTGTTTCAGTTAATTGTAACACTATCATATTTCAACTGTTATAATTTTGTTATTCCTCTAAATGTTTCTTAATTCTTAATATTTTTGAACAAAGTCCTCATTATTTCTGTTTTTGTGTATTAATGTATACTTAGGCTAAAACTGAAAATGGCCTTTTTGAATCAGTGATCTACCCTAATTAACAAACTCCAATACATAAATAGAATACATCACAGCTCACATCCAAGTCAACAATTATCCAGCTTCCCTGCACTCTGTCAGACTCTATAGGAACTCTGCTTACTCCAGTATACAGGGTATCTAACATACTGACCTGGACGAGCTGTAATCTACTGATTGTTTTTGTGCTTGCAGTCAGCCCTGGCTCTTTTTGCTCTGTCCGCCTTGCGGGCTCACTCCGCTCCCCTGCCCTAACGCCATTCACATCTACCCCCGCTTTCAGTAGATTTATACCTATCAAGGCCTGTCCACATTTGCCATAACCAATCTGAATCTGCACTTTAACTAATTAGGCCAGTTCACTTCACCCACTCAGGCAACATCCACCTGCCTTTATCTACATTCACACACCTCCGTCCCCTTTCTAAAACATCATACACTAATAAAATGTCCCTCCTTAATAACAAACAGCTATGTATATCATCTCTGCATCACTGCTAGTAGTTTTGTACTCTCCCACATCATACTACACACCATTACCAGGCAATCATTCACCTCCTTCCCATATCTCCTCTTTGGCCCATCACAATAGTCCACCTTACACTCCTGTATCTCCAAACCTCTTCAATACTAGCCACATAGACTACCACACTAAGAAAATCCTACCTCTATCTACATCGTCCCACTCCTATCAAAAACACAGTAAACTACTTCACAAAGTTACCAAGTTAGTCTCACACCTTATCAATCAGTTAAATCTCTCCAGTGACATACACCCAAATCTTGGCCCCAGTAACCCCCCCCCCCCAAAATAAAAATCAAGTAAACAACTCCACCACCATTGACCCAGGCCTATTACACCAGAAACATAACAATTCCCTTCTCCTCCTTAACATAAATGCAAGAAGTATTGGAAACAAAGTCCATGACCTGCATGCCCTGCTCTCCCACCATTCCCCAGATATAGTAATACTTAGAGAAACTTGGCTCAAACCCAGCAATAACAACAATGAATTTGTAGCTCCCGGATTCAACATTCTACGAAAAGACAAGCTATCCAAAAGGGGTGGAGGGGTAGCTCTCCTATTCAAAGACCACCTATTGGTTGACTAATCATCCCCAACTTTGACAATGCAGAACTTATCTGTACCAAATTGACACAACCCAAAAAAAAACAAATTAACATCATAGGTTGTTATATCCCACCTGGGAACAGCATTCCCACACTAGAGAATATTCTATACTGGGCCTGAAATTCCCTCCCACAGGAAACTATCCTAATGGGAGACGTCACTATTGACTGGTTCAGCTGTTCCTCTCAAGCTCCAACATCACATATCAACCTACATGGCTTCACCCAATTTATCACATCTCCTACCAGGATTGACAACTCCTCCAACTGACACACTATCCTAGACTGGATCTTAGTGAACAACCCATCCCTGTCAGCCCAATCAGGCTGCCTCCCTGATGGTCTGAGTGGCCATCTGCCAAGCTTTCTACCAAGATCCCATACTCCCTACACCAGCCAATCACCCTACTGGCTAATTAGAAGTAAAAAAATAAAACCTTCAACCCAAAAATGTTCATCTCTGCACTAAGTAGCTACAACTGGGAATCACTCTGACAGCTACCCCTTGAAGATGCAGTCAACTCCTTCAACACCACCTTCCTTGACATACTAAACTGCCAATCACACTCTGGAACAATCAGAGTCAAATCTAACTATGCACCCTGGCTTAGTAAGGAATGTAGATCCTTACTCAAGACTAGAGATAAGGCATGGGAACAGTACCACAAACACAAAACCCCATCAACAAGACAAAGATTCCTTGAACTGTGAAATAAAGCCCAGAAATCAGTAAGATCAGACAAAACCAACTACTACCATAATATCCAGAAAAATTACCATAATAACCGTCAAAAATTCTAGGCTGCAATTAATAATATACTTCTACCAGGCAAATCAGCTATTCCTACTCCATCAGCCATCAATCCTGGCAGCATAGCAACCCAGTTCAATAAATACTTTACTGAAACTATCCAAACCCTTGCTAATTCTCACACTGTCTCCACCACCCCAACCCCACCCACAGCCCAATGAAGCACCAACTCCAAAAATAGCTCCAGCCTTTTTACATTCCACCCAGTGTGTTGATACCACAAGAAAACTACTAAGAAAGCTAAAACATACCACATTAGCTGCCAACAACCTCCCAGCAAAATTTCTGCAAATCGCAACAGATGCTTTAGCATACCCAGTAGCCATACTCATAAACAGATGATTATCAGAAAACATGGTCCCAGATATTTGGAAAATCTCATGCATAATACCCTTACATAAGGAGGTAACTCAACTGAACTTACTAATTATAGGCTAGTTGCCATCCTGTCCCCCTTATCTAAAATGCTAGAGAGGACTATACACACTCAATTAATGACTTACCATAACACAAATAAACTATTGTCAAACACTCAACATGGTTTCCGTGCCTCTCACAGCACTGGCACAGCCCATATGTCCTTCACAAATGCAGTGAACCACTATGGAAACCGAGGACTGTTCGTATCTGCTACATTTTTAGACTTGTCAAAGGTCTTTGATATGGTCAGTCATGACAAACTCATCAGCATTCTCTCCACTCTAAATCTCAGTAACTCCACTATCACATGGTTCAGAAGTTACCTATCAGGACAACAGCAGGTCGTCCATTGGCAACAACAACTTTCCCTCTTCTCCCTGTTACCTTAGGGGTTCCACAAGGCTCCATCTTTGGACTTCTACTTTTCACTGTCTTCACCAACCAGCTCCACATTGCCACACTACAAGCCACTGTCATACAGTATGCAGATGGCTCTACACTAATCTGCACAGCTTCCTCCCTTCATGACCTCCACACCACAGCCCAGGACTCTTTCCTGTCCATAGAAACATGGCTTAGCAACTTCCAACTCATACTAACCCCCAACAAAACAAAGCTCCTTTTCTTCTCCCTAACAGAAGTGACGCCTTCCTCCCAAACTTTCACCATCTTATCCGAAAATAAAACCACCATCACCCCTACGACTCATACCAAACTGCTGGGTGTAGAAATCGACAACAACTTGAAGTTTGATATACACTTAGCACAAACCATTAAGAAGGTCCACAAAAAACTAGTTTTTTTGTAGAGAAACAATTCCTAACTAGACACTCAAAAGCTACTATTGCTAGCGTGCATCTCTTATCTTCCCTCCTATATGCCTCCCCAATCCTAACCAACCTCCACAAATCTGAACTAACCAAGCTCAAAGCTTTTTATAATAAAATTGCCAAGTTTGCCACTGATGCCCCATACAGAACACATCACTGTACAGCTGTTAAAAACTAGAATGGCTAGAACTTCCTCAGCTACTATGCTTTAATCAGTTAACCTTTGCCCACAAAATATTGCATCAACCATACAAAACCCCTGCCCTCCAAAAACTATTAACAACAATACATCACTTCCAGACCCCTCCGCTCTAATAATAAATTCCTACTAGACACCACCAAAGCAAGTAACACAGCTGGAGAATCACTCTTCTCAAACTACATCCCTAACATATGGAACAAACTGCCCACCCAAATTACTACCTGCTGCTCTTTAACACAGTTTTAAAAACTCCTAAAACCACACCTGAAAGACCCCTGGCTCTGTTCTTGTAACTGCCCTGGATAGACCTCTAACTGCTCAACTCTACATTTCTAACTAACTTTGTATCTCATTGCCCTCCCAATAAATCCTAACTGAGGCATCTGTCCTCTCCTTCTCTCAGGAGTCTCTTTTTCTTCCCAAGCATGACAAATAACTTATATACTGTACATACTCATACTGTGATGTCTATTGTACACATTTATCTAAGATGTTTTATATTTATATTTTTGTAACTTTTATGTTTGACACTTTGAGCTTGCTTGCAGATGAGCCTTTTTCTTTTGCTTTGTATATAAGCTTTATGTTTTTGTGTAAGTCTTATAGTTCCTGTAACTGTAACTCAAACTTGTACTTTTTCTTAACTGGAGCTTTTCTCCCTGGGCCTTCGCTGAAAAAGGACCTGTGTCCAGTCGGACTTTCCCAGTAAACAAATGTAAATAAATAATAATTAAAAAAATAAATACATAAATAAATAGATAAATTGTGGACTGGCTCTATATTCCAGCCTGTCTAGTTGGTTAGGAAGCATTTGAGCCTCAGATTATGTGTTTTTTTTTTTTTTTTAATTTTGTTCTTAAGGAGGGTTATCTTTAGAAGAGCAAATCATTTCTCTTCCATAAGAGCTCTTGATCTTTGAGTAGTGTAAGTTTAGGTGTGTTGGTGACTCTGAGGTCATGAAGTTGGTTTCATGTAATCACCCTTTAGTCTTCCATCTAGATCATTTTCAAATCAGGTTACTTAAGGCTTGCCTGAATGTGCTTGATAGAGACAGAGTAAGGGCATTTACCCTGGTTCCTCTCCCTTCGCTGATTCCCTGGATTGCATGATTGTTCTGCTGTTTGTACTGTATGATCCATCTTATACTGCTACTCTGTAGAAGTGATTTGCAAAACAACTTTAAACAGTTTTTCTCAGCATACTACTACTCATCTGGGAGGTGGTGTTGCTCATAGTAGACTTTCTGTCAGTTAAGAACCTGTACTTCACTGTTGCAAACACTGTAAACGTAGTACTCCTTATTTTTATGCATTTACACTTGGGTAATTGAGTTACAAAACAAGTTGCTAATGTTAGTAAAGCAACGTAAAAGTCATGATATCGAGGAGATATTAAGTGCATCACCTCTGTAGCACTCTTCCAAAAAGTCTTTTATATGCTTGTTGTTACTATGCAGTAATTAAAATGAAGATCCGCATAGTTCTAATGGCTAATTAACAAAAAAGATTAATTGTTTCATGCAGTGCTATTTTTGGGCTACATCAGTGAAGTTGGATGTTTCCTGTCTTTTTTTTTTTTTTTTTTTTTTTTACGTCTTTTACAACATTCATCCGTGATTTCAAATCAGCTTATACCGGGAAGGGTACAGGTATATTTGTTAGCTGTGGTCTTCACTGGCATTTGTTCCATGTATTTTGAATTATGTGTACTCTGTCACATCCTTTCTGTCAGTGTCTTTATGTTAAAGTTGTGTGCTGTCTATACAACAGATGAAAGCTTCACTAGTACAAGCACAAAAAATGAGGGGCTTTTATTTTTGTTCTTTCACATATAATAACGGTTGCTCATAAAACAGTAGTTGCTTGCCGTGATTACAAAAATCACCATCGTAAGTTCATATGTAAGTACTAGGCTAGCTGCCTTTGCTGGCCATTTTAAGACTTAGCAGTTTCCCTTTTTATGCTCAAATTAATCTATCCCACTTGGTTAGGGATTTGCCATGGTCGATAATTATATATACCCTTAATGATAATAATGGAGATCATACCAAATATATTTTGAGGGGACCCATGTATGTGATAAAGAATTTAGGAGCTACCTCTTTCCATTAGTAGTAGTACGGGGAAAAGGCCTGGCTTAAATTTTATGTTTCTTATCCAAGCTGCGGTTAAATATGGACAAGGATGAGCTTTGTTTAATGTGGGATGGGGAGTCAATTCCAGAGCAGTAATATCCTCTGCGGGATGTACCTGTTTGTCTAAACCATTCGGTTGATGTTGCAGAAGAGATTTCATCCCTAGACTGTGCATATCTGATGCCATTTGAATTGCTGATGTGCAGCAAATCTCTCAGTATTGGGTAGGAGGATGCTAGACACAGGTCACCTGTTAGTGACAGGGCTTTGAGTTGGTCTATGTAGGACATGTTATTTAGGCCTTATATCCTTTTATTAAGGTATCTGTGTGGGTGTTCCAGTTGTTGCATGTATCTGGACAGATACATGTCAAAGGGAGCATTGTACCCCATGAGTCGCCTGATAAGGGCTTAGTAAAGGGGGACAATGACATTCCTAGATGTAGACACAATCCCTGTGATTATAAGCTGATTATCATTAGTTATTGTTATCATTAATATCCTAATTTGTTTTCTGTTTTACTAGACCAGGTGACATTGGTGCAAACAAGTTTTTTTTTTTTTTTTTGAGGGGGGTTGGTATTAGACAAACAAGTCAAAAAAATCCTCCAAAAATGGAGTAAAATACATTAATCATAAATAGTTAATGTTTTAAGTTACACTGACAATTAACCATAAATAATTAATGTTTTAAGTTACACTAACAATCAGTAAAGCAAACCAAGTTTAGTTAGTCCTTTTGTTCGTATATGACAGTTTAACAGAATATTTTCAGACTTGTTTGTCTGACTTTATTTCTTAGTTCGAGAATAAAGTCTTTCTTTGTGGATGTGGTGAGTAGTAATTTTATTTTCATTTTCAAAAGCTTTTTATAATTGTTACTTCCTCTGGGTTCAGCATTGAGTTTTTTTTTGTTTAGTTTTATACTATCAGTCATCATGTGCACTACATTCATACAGCTGCTGAGACTCATGCACACTGGCACACACTTAAAGCTCCCCCCGACATCTCTCTGATCTTCCCTAATTTTACTTGCAGTTCAATCTCTTCCATTAAATTTTATGGGAGCAGCATTTTGACCATGTTAATTATCATGACTGGTTGTGTTAATTTCTTGCCACAGGTATTTCCAGGAAGAGCACATGACTAATTAGAGTTAGTTCTTCCCTCCCAGAATGCTAAACACCACTGTTGGGATTGCCCACCTCAGTCATTCTACTGACAGTGTAAAATCACTGTGATGGGGCTATCTCTGAATCAGGAAGGGCAAAACTGAGTTGTTGGCTGCTTGTGTAAAGGCTTAACCACTGTTGGTTACCCTATCTGCATTTCAGTGTTTATTTCTGAAGCAGTCTGTATAGCCTCGTGTGGCTAGATAACCAGGCTTTCAGCATTATTTTGTATTCTTTACATGATGGTTGATGTTCATTATTTAAATCACAGTTTCAATAGCATAAGATATCAGTGTCCTAGTCCAAAGACTAGCCATCTTTGAAAGCTTGAGCTCCTTCAGGAGCTTGAGGGGAGCTTTAGTGTAAGGACAAAGTGCCAATATACACCAAACCAATAAAAACGAAGCACAACTACCGAAAAAACAATTGAGACAAAACACTGTCTCTGCTAGGTAAACAGTATGAGTGAAACTGGACCCGGTTAAGTAAAAGATAATTTATTGCAATACACGCACTGCTAAAAACATTGGTTAAGCGCTTTCATCTGTATAATACAGACTTCATCAGAACACTAGTTCAATACATCTAGTAACATATTTAAAAACTTTTTGGCGTCAAACAAGTTGATGAATAGTCTCATTTAAACAGCCAGTACATAAAACTTACAAAAATGTACAAATACATCACAAATAACTTAATCTGACAATTCTAAACCACCTAATTAAAATCATTTATAATTATGTAAAAAAATCAAGAATGATATTTAAGTTTTGAGAGCACTTGCATATTTATTTGGTGTCACTGTGTTGGCCACTCCTTATAGCCTTGCTGTTGGTCAAACTACCATTTGTGTTAATATTAATATTAGTATTACACAGTAAGATTGGACACCCTTTGTTAAGGCCTTAAAGTAGCTGATAAGGAGTTGACTGCTGGCAGTGGTAACTACCTTATAATCTGGGCAGAAGGGGCATAGCTAGTAAGCCTGTGCCACCTTTTCCCAGGTGTGTGTGTGTGTGTGTGTGTGTGTGTGTGTGTGTGTGTGTGTGTGTGTGTGTGTAAATCAAACCTCAGAGTGTGTGTGTCAGCTACTTGGGCAGGGACACGAAGCACTGGTTGTTTAGAGAGGGTACTGGAGGTCTTGGCTTGGTCACTCGGCTGAGGTCTGAACTCTATAGCTATGCCAGTGGGGAGTCTTATCGGGGATCTGGAGATAGGTAGAGGAACCAGCTCGAGATTGACTGTGGTCTCTGTGTGCTCTTTAGGGAAATTGCATTTGATGCAGAGAGCTGCATCTGGAAATACCGTGTGTGTACTTGTCATCCTCCTAGGATATGTCCCCCACTGTTGCCAGTAATGAGGATTGAGATTCCTTGATTACTGGTTGGCAGTGGAGGGTCATCACATATTGGAGAATAGTGTGGGATCACCTTATCACAAACTTGGATTTAATGGTGTGGATACTGAACTCCTGTTTCCTGTAAACAGTTTCCTGAAGAAGGTGTTTGTACCGTCAAGTAGCCACACAGTAGACTTTCAGAGATTCATAGCACAATAGTTTTATTATTTTTTTTTTGTTAACTTTGTTAGTCAGGGAGAGCAGACAAGGATGTCAGCAGAGGATTATGGCAAGCTGACAAGGATCCATTTGGCTGACATGTGCCAAACCAAAGGACTGGTGCATGCCAGCCTGACAAAAGTGGAAATTATTACAACCTTGATCACAGCTGCATCACAGACCAACAACCAGGAAGACAATCAGACTGGCCTTGGGGATGTACAACTCTCAGGAAATGGACAGTTCAGCTTTGCCTCAGAAGACTTAAAAATCTATGTGGAGTTAAAGATTCTTAAACTGGAGGCCAAACATTTAGAACTAGAATCAGCAGAGAGACTACAGCACTTGGAGGTCGAAGCAGACTCAGCAGAAAGACTGAGACGTCTGGAAACAGAAGAAAATGAGAGGCAGAGGCAACATGAAAAGGAGATGCTGACTCTTCACCAGGGTCATGGAGGTAATGGGGAAGGGAATAACTGAACACCAGAAGCAATAAAGGTCTGTAAATTTCTTCCACAATTTACAGAAAGTGATAATTTTGATAGTTTTATTCATATGTTTGAAAGGGTATGTAAACAGTATAATGTTGATCAAGGGCTCTCGGTATGGTTCCTGACCCCCTTACTCCATGGTAAAGCTGTAACTGCTGTTTCTAAATTGTCTGATACTGATTGCTTAAATTATAATGCTAAGAAAACCAAAAAACGAGTGCAGCAACAGCCGACAAATTTATTACAGAAAGTTAAAACAAGTCTTTAAAAGCGCTTTTTCGTCAGCGTTAATACCTGACTTAATCAGAAATGGCATTCAATGGAGTAAAACCAACCATTTATAAATTCAAATTAAAAGCCTGTTATTACGTCAAATGCTGAACTTCAAACACATTTAAAGAGACATACTCAGCTATAAAACAAATCAATAAAATAATGATAATAAAATGACTTAAACCTAAACAAAAAAAACATTAAATATATATTGAATTATAAGACAACAAGTTCAATAGGTACAATAAATATGTACATTATCTTTTTAAGACTTTTCAATTTCAAAAGACTGACAATAGAACAAAAGTCATTGATACCTGGATAGCTGTATGCATTAAGCCTAATTTGCCAAAGTAACTCAGCTTCCTCGAGTTTTAAAGGTCTAGGACCCCCCCTGCTGTCATAATTGACCTGATCTATAGCCATAAATTTAAAAACATGATTATGAAAAACTGAAATGTGTTTTGCTAGGGCATTCTCAAGTTTAAGTTTTTTCATAGCATATGTATGTTCATAAATACGGTCTCTAAGCCTTCTTTCAGTCTTCCCAATGTAGAAGGCAGGACATGATGTACACCTAGCTAAGTAAATGACAAAGGAAGAGTTACAATTCAATTTATGTCTTATTTTGTAAGAAAAATCATTTAAATTAAAATAAGAAGCTTCTTCCACATGTCTACAGTAGTTACAATTGTAACACTTCCACATTCCAGCATTGTGAACTGGAAGAGGTACACTACTTTCCAAAATCGATTTAATGTTCTTCCCCTTCTTATAAACAACCTTAGGTCTAGTGCCTAATTTGGCAAGAACGTTGGGGTACAATTTAAAAAGTTCCCAATTCTTATTAATTGTGTCTATGCAAATATTGCTACCTTTACTATATGTTGTAATAAATGTAGTTGTTGCTGTATCTTCGACATGGTCTAAAGTGGGTTGCTCACTCTCTTGTACAGTATTAACGTTAAGATCACATACATTATACAGATAACTAGGGAATCTCGTGACAGTCACAGGGAGCAATGGTTTGTATATATGCTGGCTCCTCTTGTTTGTTATTTCTTTTATTAAATTGTCCAAAAGACATTCAGGATATCCACGTGATGAAAACATTTTTTTTAAGTGCCATACATTCATCAGAAAAGTCATTGTCTAAAATGACCATCCTAGAAGCTCTGACTAGTTGGCCTTTGACTACGGACCTTTTCTGAGAAAAAGGGTGACAACTGGTGAAATGTAAGAAGGTGTTGGAATATATCTTCTTACAAAAAATCTTTGCAATGTAACAATTAAACTCAGTGTTTTTACTTAACAAAATGTCAAGGTAAGCTATACTGTCAGTCGCAAAAGAATGTGTAAATTCTAAAAAATTAGTAGTATTATTGAAGTAGTGTAAGAGCAATTTACTAGTCAACTCATCAGCATTAAACAAGATGAAAATGTCGTCAAGAAACCTGGTGTAAAAAAGAAACTTGTCACGGTAGTGATAATTGTCAGAAAATACAAATTGGGATTCCCACTGGGCCATAACCAAATTGGCTATGCTGCCACCACACGGGGAACCCATCGCAACTCCCACTTTCTGTAAGTAAAACTCACTAGAAGACATAAAGAAATTGTAAGATAAAACGAGGTCACTAAGTAACGTCACAAGGTAAATGTCTCTGTCAGAAGCATTATGTTTCTTTAACGCGAGACTTACCCATTCAAGTGCAATATTATGTGGTATACTACTATACAAGTCCTTCACGTCAGTAGTTAAAACATTTGTGTGGACATTGGAATCGACAGATCTAATGCTCTCCAGGAATGACCATGAGTCCCTACAGATCTGGTCTTCCTTAAGGGCATACTTCTGAAGTATACTGTCGATGATCTTAGCACAAGAATAAGTAGGTGAGCCCCTACTGTCGACCAACAGTCTAAGTGGAGGGTTATCAATACTTTTGTGTATTTTTGGAATACCAAAAACACACGAGTATCTAGGAAAGGAAGTAGTTAAGTACGCATATGTTTTTAAGTCAATTCTACTTTCTATAAGTAGCTCCTCTATACAGTCTCTAATTATCTTATAAGCACTGTTAACTTCAGATCTTGAACTGTGTTCATAAGTGTCAGAATGTAATACTTCACTTAAACGAGCCTGATAATCAGACGTACTAAACACAACCAACCCACCTCCTTTATCAGGTTTACAAAATCTTAAGTTTTGGGATTTAAAATAGCATAAATACTCTTCCTCTATTTTCGATACATTAAATGGTGTATTCTGAAAAGAGTTTTTAAACCTTGAGTACCTAATGTCCAATTCACAACATTTTTCAAACAACTCTATGGCTGGGTGCAGTGGGGGGTTGTATGTACCAGATACATACAGCTGACCATATTCAGTATGTGTAGAGTTGTTACCCATTAACAAAGTAAAATTCAATTTTCTAGTAAAAAGCTTTATGTCCAAAATAGTGTCTACAATATTCAGAGACTTTGATGGAACAAATGTTAAACTCTTAGACAAAAATTCGACCATATCACTATCGAATTTAGTAGTACTAAAGTTGTAAAGTTTAAAGTCCCCTGCTTTATTGCTGACAACTTCAACATGTGTTGATTTCAAACTGTAGTCAGCTTGAATAGAATCATACTCGTCTGGTTGCAATATGTCAGCAGTCACAACCTCATCCACAAGGCATTCAACAGCTGCAACCTCCACACAAGGTGGAGAGTTGAAGGCAGGACCTAATAATGACTTATAGTGGTTTATTTGTTGTTCCTCCACTTCGTTGTTGTCTGTGGTTGGTGGAAATTCCTGGTTTTCGGTCTCGCCCCCGTGAAGGGGTGCTGCTGAAAATTTGAGTCTTGGTTTGACAAGTTCTGATTGTTATGTCCACTTCTCAGTCTTTCACTCCATGGTGTACCAATTGGTGCACGCACTCTTGAATCAATACCTGACGAGTCATCAATGTCCAAGTTGCACTGGGATGAACCAACATTAAAAAGTGGAAAGTCCTGGGCTACCTGGTGGCAGAACCTTGCTTGTAAGCATCACAGTTGCATACTTCAATGAATGTCTTTTGTTGAAGATAGTTCCTAAAGGTTTGAGATGCTCTTTGTATCCAACCGGCCTTGAAGCCGGTTCAGCGTTTCACATTGAATTGGTAAACTTGTTTGACCAGCATGGTTTGGAATTAATTGCTTTAATTGTGAAACACTTTAACTTCTGGATAGAAGAATTGTCTCACTTTATTACTGACTTAGACAAATCTATTTCCAATGACTTTGAGTTCAACAGGTACAAGTTTGAATATGATCGTACTTTTGTAAGTATCGATGATCATATGATCAAGTTACAGTCTCAAAAATCAAAGAAATTATTAAGGGACTGTGATCCTTACAAGCAAGGTTCAGCTTACCCTAGTCCACCACTAGGTCAAATTTGGAGAAAGGGTATACTTCCTCCTAATGTGAGTACTGCCACCAGGGTAGGGCAACATAGCCCTTTTGCCCAGGACTTTCCACTTTTTAACGTTGGTTCATCCCAGTGCAACTTAGACATTGATGACTCGTCAGGTAGTGATTCGAGAGTGCGTGCACCAATTGGTACACCATGGAGTGAAAGACTGAGAAGTGGACATAACAATCAGAACTTGTCAAACCAACACTCAAATTTTCAGCAGTGCCCATTCACGGGGGCGAGACCGAAAACCAGGAATTTCCACCAACCACAGACAACAACGAAGTGGAGGAACAAAAATAAACCACTATAAGTCATTATTCGGTCCTGCCTTCAACTCTTCACCTTGTGTGGAGGTTGCAGCTGTTGGATGCCTTGTGGATGAGGTTGTGACTGCTGACATATTGCAACCAGACGAGTTTGATTCTATTCAAGCTGAGTACAGTTTGAAATCAACACATGTTGAAGTTGTCAGCAATAAAGCAGGGGACTTTAAACTTTACAACTTTAGTACTACTAAATTCGATAGTGATATGGTCGAATTTTTGTCTAAGGGTTTAACATTTGTTCCATCAAAGTCTCTGAATATTGTAGACACTATTTTGGACATAAAGCTTTTTACTAGAAAATTGAATTTTACTTTGTTAATGGGTAACAACTCTACACATACTGAATATGGTCAGCTGTGTGTATCTAGTACTTACAACCCCCCACTGCACCCAGCCATAGATTTGTTTGAAAAATGTTGTGAATTGGACATTAGGTACTCAAGGTTTAAAAACTCTTTTCAGAATACACCATTTAATGTATCGAAAATAGAGGAAGAGTATTTATGCTATTTTAAATCCCAAAACTTAAGATTTTGTAAACCTGATAAAGGAGGTGGGTTGGCTGTGTTTAGTACGTCTGATTATCAGGCTCATTTAAATGAAGTATTACATTCTGACACTTATGGACACAGTTCAAGATCTGAAGTTAACAGTGCTTATAAGATAATTAGAGACTGTATAGAGGAGCAACTTATAGAAAGTAGAATTGACTTAAAAACATATGCATACTTAACTACTTCCTTTCCTAGATACTCGTGTGTTTTTGGTATTCCAAAAATACACAAAAGTATCGATAACCCTCCACTTAGACTGTTGGTCGACAGTAGGGGCTCACCTACTTATTCTTGTGCTAAGATCATCGACAGTATACTTCAGAAGTATGTCCTTAAGGAAGACCAGATCTGTAGGGACTCATGGTCATTCCTGGAGAGCATTAGATCTGTCGATTACAATGTCCACACAAATTTTTTAACTATTGACGTGAAGGACTTGTATAGTAGTATACCACATAATATTGCACTTGAATGGGTAAGTCTCACGTTAAAGAAACATAATGCTTCTGACAGAGACATTTACCTTGTGATGTTACTTAGTGACCTTGTTTTATCTTATAATTTCTTTATGTCTTCTAGTGAGTTTTACTTACAGAAAGTGGGAGTTGCGATGGGTTCTCCGTGCGGTGGCAGCATAGCCAATTTGGTTATGGCCCACTGGGAATCCCAATTTATATTTTCTGACAATAATCACTACCGTGACAAGTTTCTTTTTTACACCAGGTTTCTTGACGACATTTTCATCTTGTTTAATGCTGATGAGTTGACTAGTAAATTGCTCTTACACTACTTCAATAATACTACTAATTTTTTAGAATTTACACATTCTTTTGCGACTGACAGTACAGCTTACCTTGGCATTTTGTTAAGTAAAAATACTGAGTTTAATTGTTACACTGCAAAGATTTTTCGTAAGAAGACATATTCCAACACCTTCTTACATTTCACCAGTTGTCACCCTTTTTCTCAGAAAAGGTCCGTAGTCAAAGGCCAACTAGTCAGAGCTTCTAGGATGGTCAGTTTAGACAACGACTTTTCTGATGAATGTATGGCACTTAAAAAAATGTTTTTATCACGTGGATATCCTGAATGTCTTTTGGATAATTTAATAAAAGAAATAACAAACAAGAGGAGCCAGCATATATGCAAACCATTGCTCCCTGTGACTGTCACGAGGTTCCCTAGTTCTCTGTATAATGTATGTGATCTTAACGTTAATACTGTACAAGAGAGTGAGCAACCCACTTTAGACCATGTCGAAGATACAGCAACAACTACATTTATTACAACATATAGTAAAGGCAGCAATATTTGCATAGACACAATTAATAAGAATTGGGAACTTTTTAAATTGTACCCCAACGTTCTTGCCAAATTAGGCACTAGTCCTAAGGTTGTTTATAAGAAGGGGAAGAACATTAAATCTATTTTGGAAAGTAGTGTACCTCTTCCAGTTCACAATTCTGGATTGTGGAAGTGTTACAATTGTAACTATTGTAGACATGTGGAAGAAGCTTCTTATTTTAATTTAAATGATTTTTCTTACAAAATAAGACATAAATTGAATTGTAAGTCTTCCTTTGTCATTTACTTAGCTAGGTGTACATCATGTCCTGCCTTCTACATTGGGAAGACCGAACGAAGGCTTAGAGACCGTATTTATGAACATACATATGCTATGAAAAAACTTAAACTTGAGAATGCCCTAGCAAAACACATTTCAGGTTTTCATAATCATGTTTTTAAATTTATGGCTATAGATCAGGTCAGTTATGACGGCAGGGGGGTCCTAGACCTTTAAAACTCGAGGAAGCTGAGTTACTTTGGCAAATTAGGCTTAATGCATACAGCTATCCAGGTATCAATGACTTTTGTTCTGTTGTCAGTCTTTTGAAATTGAAAAGTCTTAAAAGATAATGTACATATTTATTGTACCTATTGAACTTGTTGTCTTATAATTCAATATATATTTAATGTTTTTTGTTTAGGTTTAAGTCTAGTTTTATTATCATTATTTTATTGATTTGTTTTATAGCTGAGTATGTCTCTTTAAATGTGTTTGAAGTTCAGCATTTGACGTAATAACAGGTTTTTAATTTGAATTTATAAATGGTTGGTTTTACTCCATTGAATGCCATTTCTGATGAAGTCAGGTATTAACGCTGACGAAAAAGCGCTTTTAAAGACTTGTTTTAACTTTCTGTAATAAATTTGTCGGCTGTTGCTGCACTCGTTTTTTGGTTTTCTTAGTTTATGTGCCTTCCTAGTTTCTTTGACATGGCAACGCGTGTGAGCAGCGATACAGACTCGTTTGTGCCACAGGAAACACCTGCAATCCTTAAACCAAGTTTTTCTGCCGGGGACTTATTGGACATTTCTCATAATCCGGTCGTGGGCAGTTGCTTCGATTTAATTAACAGTAAGCTTGAAAGTCTGTTTCGTAGACTTGATAAGATTGACGCTGAACATCGTGACTTTCGTGAAGTATACTTGTCAGCTGTCAACTTAATTAAAGGGCAGCACAACACTGTTAAGGGTTCGGAGCACATTGTACCTCCAGTTTACAATCTTGACGGTGATGGTAAGACAACTACGGAGTGTCTTCAACCTTCTGCTTCCACCGCCATTGATGCTAACGTAGCACCGGTTCGGGATCACCCTTTGCCTATTGTTGGAAGAGACCAGCAACTGGGTAACACTCTTCTTATTACTGATGGACAAATCAGCCGGCGTCTACTGAATGCTGTGAGTTCTGATAAAACATTACCGACTGCGCCTCCACGTTCAATTCACGGGAACGAAGGTAAAGACAGTAATACGAGTGTACCTGCTTGGCTTAATAACTGTTTCAATTTCTCAAAACAACCTATGTTTGGTACTAGTTACAACAGAATTGCACCTATTGACAATAATGGTTTAAATGATGGGTTGAACACTATTTCTTCTAAATTAAAAACGTTTGACATTTGTTTACTTAAATTAAAGAAGCTGCAACTTGAAGTTGCATACTTCAGTGAATGTCTTTCGTTGAAGATAGTTCCTAAAGGTTTGAGACGCTCTTCGTATCCAACCGGCCTTGAAGCCGGTTCAGCATTTCACATTGAATTGGTAAACTTGTTTGACCAGCATGGTTTGGAATTAATTACTTTAATTGTGAAACACTATAACTTCTGGATAGAAGAATTGTCTCACTATATTACTGACTTAGACAAATCTATTACCAATGACTTTGAGTTCAACAGGTACAAGTTTGAATATGATTGTACTTTTGTAAGTATCGATGATCATATGATCAAGTTACAGTCTCAAAAATCAAAGAAATTATTAAGGGACTGTGATGCTTACAAGCAAGGTTCAGCTTACCCTAGTCCACCACTAGGTCATATTTGGAGAAAGGGTATACTTCCTCCTAATGTGAGTACTGCCACCAGGGTAGGGCAACATTGCCCTTTGGCCCAGGACTTTCCACTTTTTAACGTTGGTTCATCCCAGTGCAACTTGGATATTGATGACTCATCGTGTAGTGATTCGAGAGTGCGTGCACCAGTTGGCACACCATGGAGTGAAAGACTGAGAAGTGGACATAACAGTCAGAACTTGTCAAACCAACACTCAAATTTTCAGCAGTGCCCCTTCACGGGGGCGAGACCGAAAACCAGGAATTTCCACCAACCACAGACAACAACGAAGTGGAGGAACAACAAATAAACCACTATAAGTCATTATTAGGTCCTGCCTTCAACTCTCCACCTTGTGTGGAGGTTGCAGCTGTTGAATGCCTTGTGGATGAGGTTGTGACTGCTGACATATTGCAACCAGACGAGTTTGATTCTATTCAAGCTGACTACAGTTTGAAATCAACACATGTTGAAGTTGTCAGCAATAAAGCAGGGGACTTTAAACTTTACAACTTTAGTACTACTAAATTTGATAGTGATATGGTCGAATTTTTGTCTAAGGGTTTAACATTTGTTCCATCAAAGTCTCTGAATATTGTAGACACTATTTTGAACATAAAGCTTTTTACTAGAAAATTGAATTTTACTTTGTTAATGGGTAACAACTCTACACATACTGAATATGGTCAGCTGTATGTATCTAGTACTACAACCCCCCACTGCACCCAGCCATAGAGTTGTTTGAAAAATGTTGTGAATTGGACATTAGGTACTCAAGGTTTAAAAACTCTTTTCAGAATACACCATTTAATGTATCGAAAATAGAGGAAGAGTATTTACGCTATTTTAAATCCCAAAACTTAATATTTTGTAAACCTGATAAAGGAGGTGGGTTGGTTGTGTTTAGTACATCTGATTATCAGGCTCATTTAAGTGAAGTATTACATTCTGACACTTACAAACACAGTTCAAGATCTGAAGTTAACAGTGCTTATAAGATAATTAGAGACTGTATAGAGGAGCTACTTATAGAAAGTAGAATTGACTTAAAAACATATGCGTACTTAACTACTTCCTTTCCTAGATACTCGTGTGTTTTTGGTATTCCAAAAATACACAAAAGTATCGATAACCCTCCACTTAGACTGTTGGTCGACAGTAGGGCCTCACCTACTTATTATTGTGCTAAGATCATTGACAGTACACTTCAGAAGTATGTCCTTAAGGAAGACCAGATCTGTAGGGACTCATGGTCATTCCTGGAGAGCATTAGATCTGTCGATTACAATGTCCACACAAATTTTTTAACCATTGACGTGAAGGACTTGTATAGTAGTATACCACATAATATTGCACTTGAATGGGTAAGTCTCGCGTTAAAGAAACATAATGCTTCTGACAGAGACATTTACCTTGTGACGTTACTTAGTGACCTTGTTTTATCTTACAATTTCTTTATGTCTTCTAGTGAGTTTTACTTACAGAAAGTGGGAGTTGCGATGGGTTCCCCGTGTGGTGGCAGCATAGCCAATTTGGTTATGGCCCACTGGGAATCCCAATTTGTATTTTCTGACAATAATCACTACCGTGACAAATTTCATTTTTACACCAGGTTTCTTGACGACATTTTCATCTTGTTTAATGCTGATGAGTTGACTAGTAAATTGGTCTTACACTACTTCAATAATACTACTAATTTTTTAGGATTTACACATTCTTTTGCGACTGACAGTATAGCTTACCTTGACAGTTTGTTAAGTAAAAACACTGAGTTTAATTGTTACACTGCAAAGATTTTTCGTAAGAAGACATATTCCAACACCTTCTTACATTTCACCAGTTGTCACCCTTTTTCTCAGAAAAGGTCCGTAGTCAAAGGCCAACTAGTCAGAGCTTCTAGGATGGTCAGTTTAGACAACGACTTTTCTGATGAATGTATGGCACTTAAAAAAATGTTTTCATCACATGGATATCCTGAATCTCCT
Organism: Protopterus annectens; assembly: GCF_019279795.1. Classification (NCBI taxonomy): domain Eukaryota; kingdom Metazoa; phylum Chordata; order Ceratodontiformes; family Protopteridae; genus Protopterus; species Protopterus annectens. Next base: position 484,370,597 of record NC_056749.1, on the reverse strand, counting down.
TTGGACAATTTAATAAAAGAAATAACAAACAAGAGGAGCCAGCATATATACAAACCATTGCTCCCTGTGACTGTCACGAGGTTCCCTAGTTCTCTGTACAATGCATGTGATCTTAACGTTAATACTGTACAAGAGAGTGAGCAACCCACTTTAGACCATGCCGAAGATACAGCAACAACTACATTTATCACAACATATAGTAAAGGTAGCAATATTTGCATAGACACAATTAATAAGAATTGGGAACTTTTTAAATTGTACCCCAACGTTCTTGCCAAATTAGGCACTAGACCTAAGGTTGTTTATAAGAAGGGGAAGAACATTAAATCTATTTTGGAAAGTAGTGTACCTCTTCCAGTTCACAATGCTGGAATGTGGAAGTGTTACAATTGTAACTATTGTAGACATGTGGAAGAAGCTTCTTATTTTAATTTAAATGATTTTTCTTACAAAATAAGACATAAATTGAATTGTAACTCTTCCTTTGTCATTTACTTAGCTAGGTGTACATCATGTCCTGCCTTCTACATTGGGAAGACCGAAAGAAGGCTTAGAGACCGTATTTATGAACATACATATGCTATGAAAAAACTTAAACTTGAGAATGCCCTAGCAAAACACATTTCAGTTTTTCATAATCATGTTTTTAAATTTATGGCTATCGAGGCAGGGGGGGTCCTAGACCTTTAAAACTCGAGGAAGGTGAGTTACTTTGGCAAATTAGGCTTAATGCATACAGCTATCCAGGTATCAATGACTTTTGTACTATTGTCAGTCTTTTGAAATTGAAAAGTCTTAAAAGATAATGTACATATTTATTGTACCTGTTGAACTTGTTGTCTTATAATTCAATATATATATTTAATGTTTTTTGTTTAGGTTTAAGTCTAGTTTTATTATCATTATTTTATTGATTTGTTTTATAGCTGAGTATGTCTCTTTAAATGTGTTTGAAGTTCAGCATTTGACGTAATAACAGGCTTTTAATTTGAATTTATAAATGGTTGGTTTTCTCCATTGAATGCCATTTCTGATGAAGTCAGGTATTAACGCTGACGAAAAAGCACTTTTAAAGACTTGTTTTAACTTTCTGTAATAAATTTGTCGGCTGTTGCTGCACTCGTTTTTTGGTTTTCTTAGTTTATGTGCCTTCCTAGTTTCTAAATTATAATGCTGTTAAAAATTGTTTATTAGAGTGTTTTAAGTTAACACCTGAAGCTTATAGAAAAAAGTTTCGTGAGCAAAGACCCAAGGCTGATGAAAGTGTGTGAGAATATATTGCTGAACCAAGCACTTATTTTCATAGGTGGGTGAGTGGATGTCAGGTCACCACTTTTGAAGGACTGGCAGACCTTTTGGTAAGAGAACAAGCCTTTAGCACTTTGGCCGAGGACATGAGAATCTGACTGGCAGATAGAGAATGTAACACCGCAGATGAGTTGGTGAAAAATGAGACCTATATCTAGCAAGCAGGACATCACTGCACAGGAAAGGGATACCCAGTGCTGCACATGGGTCTAAGGGAACCCATGTTGGGCAGCCTAAACTGCCCCAACAGAGTCATCCAGTAACAGGGGAAGCCACTAGTTCAGGTACATGGCCAAGATCAAAGGTTAACTATTTTAAATAAAACCAGTGGGGCCATATAGCATATAGATGTCCATGGAGGCAAGGTAGGGAACAAAAGGTAGGGGATCAATGAAGTGAGAATGACAGAATGCCAGCAGTCAGTTTTCGGGAGACAACAAGGGTACCAAACTACCACAAGAGGTTATATCTTATCTTAGCAGATGGAAAACAGGCCACTGCTAAGAGAGACACAGCGTGTGACCTAACAATTGCGAAGCCTGCAATGGTTAAAGAGGAGCACTACTTGCTTTGGCAGTCTATTCCAGTCAGAGCTTTAGGAGGGACCCCATTCCAAATCCCATTGGCTAGTGTTCACCTTGACTGGGAGGGTAGAAAAGGAAGCAAGCAAGTAGGTGTGTTTGAGGATAAACCTGCAGATGTCCTGATAGGGAGTGATTTTAATAATGCAGTACTTTGTGTCCATGCAGTTAAACGTGATCAGGCTTGGAGACAAGCATGTGGGTCTGGTAGCGTGGGAGGGGACACAGACAGACCGCACACTACATTGCAAGGCTTGAGGGAGGTAGCCAGGGAGGTGCCTGATTCTCAAGGGAAAGGGGAATCTGATACTGGGATAAAGAGAGTTACTGTATAGCGAGTGAATCCCTGAGGGGAGGGCTAGAGGGTGAGGTAATACAGCAGTTGGTTGTGCCCAGAGCCTACCATCTGGCACTTCTTGCCATAGCCCATGACATTCCCTTTGCAGGTCATATGGGCATAAAGCATAGCAAGAGATGTATTATGCAGAACTTTTATTGGCCTGAGATTTCCAGAGACGTAACGGGGTACTGCAGGACCTGTGAGTAGTGCCAAAAAGTATGCAAGGCAGGAAACAAGGTCATAGCTCCTTTGATGCGTTTGCCTGTGATTGAAAAGCCGTTTCAGAGGGTTACTATGGATATTATGGGGCCTGTGAGTACCCCAATTCTACAGGGAAGAAGTATATCCTAGTGGTAGTAGATTATGCTACCAGATACCCGGAGGCAGTGTCTCTGTCCTCCATTGAGGCAGAAAAGGTTTGTTTGGGATTTTCAGCAGGATAGGTTTCCCAAAGGAAATACTGACTGACAGAAGTGCCAATTTCATGTCAGACCTGCTGGATTGTCTGTGGAAGCACTGTGGGGTGAAGCACCTAAAGACCACCCCCAAATTAATGGTCTGGGGGAGAGGTTAAACTCTACACTAAAGACCATGCCATGGGGATTTACAGATCAGTTTAAGAGGAGGTGGGACAAATATTTGCCCCATCTGTTATTTGCTTACAGAGAGGTGCCCCAGGAATCCACAAGTTTTTCACCCTTTGAGTTGCTGTATGAGCATAGGGTGAGGGGACCTCTAGATTTGATTTGAGGTGAGTGGGAGGGTGAGTGTAAATCCTACAAGGAGTCTGTTGTGGCACATTTCCTAAACCTCAGGAAAGGCTCAGGGACTTCATGGGCTTGGCCCAGGAGAACCTGGCAGAAGCCCAACAGCAGAAAAAGGTGTGGTATGGCAGGAATGCTCGCGCTAGAGAGTATGCTGTGGGGCAGCAGGTTATGGTTCTCATTCCTGTCAGGCACAACAAGCTGCAGGCAGCTTGGGAGGGACCCTTCAAAGTGGTAAGGAAGGTCAGTTCTGTTAACTACATGGTAGAACTGCTAGGCAGGGGCACAAATTGTACCATGTTATCACCATGAAACGTTACCATGATAGGGAGGCCCTTGTGCTAAGTATTTGCAGTAGAAGGCAGGAGGGGGGATCTATGGCTACAGGGAGCCAGCCAGCAAAATTCCAGTTTATTGTGGTGGAGCTTAGGCTTGCAGGCATATGATATGACATTGCAGCACTGTACTGGGGTCAGCAATGCCAAGGTAGCTAGCATCTTAATACAGGGATTGGGGTAATATATTGCCAGATAGGCTTTTTCATCTCAAGCAGCATTTCTCAAGGGTCACTTGAAAAACTAGCTTGAGTCTTCGAAGGGGGTGAGGGGTTGATGAAAAGACATACTGCCAGCCCAACTAGCTGGAATTTTATAAATAATTATATGTCATTGGAGAATATTGAAATGACCTGTGGTGGTGGTGCTGCGGTAGCGTTGTCGCCTCACAGTAAGATGCTGTCCGGTTCGATTCTCAGCTAGAGCGTCTTCTGCGTGGAGACATGCGTGAATGGGCGTACCTTCGTTGAAGGCTGTGTGTCAGGGCTGGTAACTCGACACGTAAAAATCAATTGCCAATCATTAGCGGACCGGAGTTCTGCTGTGGCGACCCCTAACCGGGAAAAGCCGAAAGACACAAGCAAGGAGAATATTGAAATGATTTATACAAGTTGGTTGTGTTACAGGTGTAACTGTATGCCTTGTGTATACCAAACTGCTTGTACAGACGCGTGTGTTGAAAAGGGTATTTGCAGAGTACTGTCTGAAGTGTAGCCGCAGTGTGCTCTACTGGAAGAGAACAGAAATGGACATGCACTGTTGTAACTGTTTAAATGTATATATTTTAATAGTGGAAACTGGGGTTCAGGAGGTTAACCTCAGTCTAGAAAATTTTAGAAAAGCAAGTGAAATTAAATTACTTTATGGCTGTGCCGTAAAAGATGATATCTTCAGTTTTTAATGTAGCAGGAGACACAATGTCTGTACTAGGAAACTATCTGTATTGTCTTTAGGGTGAATTCATTACTAGTCTTCATAGCATGAAGGAATGCAGTTGTTTTATGACTCGCAGCATCTGCCAGAGATCTGAGAAGAAGCCCTTGTCTATGTATTTTTACAGGTAGATGCTAAATGCTACCAGCTGCCATCAGTGGTTGTTTTGGGCCTGGGAACTAAAAATCAGATGACAAGAAATTATGTGATTCTGCAAGCTATCCCAGCAGTAATATTTTGAAATATTAATTTGAGAAGTCTCTTAGCGAGACAGGACATTCTGCATTATGTCTTGTGCCTGACCACAACTAGAAGATCCTTTCACCACATCTGCCTTTCTCTGTTAGTAAGTTCTTAGGTTATAGTATAACTCTCCTAGAGTCAGTCAGGAATATAGTAAAACATAGTTCAGATATTTTTCTTTCTTTATTTGAGACTGCCCTGCAATGTTGTTCTAAAATATTTCCTGTGGTTTTGAAATCTGATATCACTGTGAATATATATTTAGTATTGTCTAGTTCTTTTACTGTTTATTATTATATTTAAACCTTTCATTGTGGCTGATCTGTGTAAAGATATTTAAGTTTTGAGAGTACTTGCATATTTATTTGGTAGCACTGTGTGAGATACTACTAATAGCCTTGCTCTTGGTCGAACTACCATTTGTGTTAATATTAATATTTCACAATAAGATTGGGCACCTTTTGTTAAGGGCTTTAAAATAGCTGATAAGGAGTTGACTGGTGGCAGTGGTAACTACCTTATAGTGTGGGCAGAAGGGGGCATAGTACTAAACCTGTGCCAACCTTTCCCTGTGTGTGTGTGTGTGTGTGTGTGTGTGTGTGTGTGTGTGTGTGTGTGTTTGGGGGGGACCTCAAAGTGTGAGTGTGTGTCAGCTACTTGGGCAGGGACACGAGGCACTGGTGGGACGGAGAGGGTGTGGAGGTCTTGGCTGGGTCAGTCGGCTGAAATCTCAACTCTATAGCTGTGCCAGTGCGGAGTCTTACTGGGGATCTGGAGAAAGGTAGAGGAACCAGCCCCGGACTGACGGTGATTTCTATGTGCTCTTAAGGGAAACTGCACTTGATGCAGAGAGCTGCATCTGGAAATACTGTGTCTGTGTACTTATCATCCTCCCAGTGAAGGTCCCCCACTGTTGCCACTGGTGAGGATTGAGGCTCCTTGATTACTGGTTGGTGGTGCAGGGTCATCACAGACATCACCAGCAAGAGTTCTGCATTCCCTCCCAGGGCTAGACAATATGAACCCTGAAAAGTTACCTGACTGTCCTTCTCTGGAGGCAGTTGGGTGATGCCTCTCCCTGCATTCACATTCATGGCAGACCATCGAGTATGATAGTTGGATCAGAAGTTCATATCCAGAAGCTGTACAGTACCATTTTTACAATTACCAATACAGCCAGTCTCTCACTAACCTCTACTGCCATCCTCTCAGATGAGGGAGGTTTGGCAGGGGGTGAGAAACCTTCTCTTAAAAAGAGCCATCCTGGAGGTCTCATCAGACAAGAGATGATCTGGAATTTACTCAAGATTTTTTCTTGGTGCCCAAAAAGGCTCAGGACATCAGATCAACTCTAGACCTCAGATTTCTGAATCAAAACTTAAAGAAAGAATCCTGCTGGTCATGGTGTGATCCAGCCTGTCTTGCTTGCAAAGTGGAGATTGAATGTCTTTTTGGATATCCAGCACATTTACCTGAATATCAGGATATCCAAACCATCTAGGAGATTCCTTCAGTTTCAGGAGGGAGCTAGTCATTACTTGTTCAGAGCACTCCCCTTTGGTCTCACCTCAGCTCCAGTCTTAATTTATGTGCGACTGTAGGGATAAAGATCTTTCCTTACCTAGCTGACTGGCTGATCATTACATCCACAGTGGAAAAACAAATCATTGGAAGACCATCCTTACTCCAGTTGTGCCTATCCTTAGAGATCACTTTAAACCTTGCAAAGTCCCATTTGGAACCATTCCAGTTTACTGCCTTAAGTGGCTGCCAGTTAAACATGGACCATCTTACCTCTGGACAGAATACCAACAGTAGTTCACGCAAATCTTTGCCACAACCCACGACCCCATTCTGGATCTAGCTAGTCAGTCATTCCTCTGTTAGGCCTTACCTAGACATCTTGAATCTAAAATGAACCGCTTGGTTTCTGCAGTTCCAATGATGGCCAGAGATCATTATCTCACTGAGGAAGTAGTCAGAATTCTTATGGCTTCACAGAGACTCCCCATGTAAAATTGTGCAAAGAAAATGGAAATGTTTTGCTATCTAAACTGATAGCCAAAAACATTGATCCTTTCTCTGTATCTGTTTCAGGCATTCTCTGAATATTAAAGTCTGTCCTTCAGAATGGATCTAATTACTCCACTATCGAGGTGCAACAAGCAGTGATCTCTAATTTCACATTAGATTTGAAGATCCTTTGCTTGCGTCACATAAGCATTCCTCAAAGGTATTTTTCCACTCAGGCCTGCTATTAAAGATCCATTACCACCATGGGATATGAATCTAGTACTGAAAGCTCTAAATAGGCTCCCATTTGAGCTGGCTTCTTGGTACTTAGCTGAAATTAATTTCATGGAAACCACTTCTTTTAGTAGATATCACATCAACCAGGAGGGTCTCAGAGCTGCAGGCTTTATCTTCTTCCTCATCTTACATTGTTTTCCACAAAGATAGAATTATTCTCTTATTGAATCATTCCTTCCTTTGCTTCAAAGGTAGCAACATACTCAAATGTGTCATAACCACTACATTTACCAGTTTTCTTTCAAAATTACTCTAAGAAATGTTTTGATAGTTGAGGCTTGACACCATGGAAAAAACAGGAATCGATGACCATTGTTCCTTTTCCAGTATTTTAAAGCTTCAATCAAGATTAATTTGATTAATTCATAGAAAGTTTTTGTGTATTTAAGGTTTATTATTTTTGGTGTACACATTGTTATATGCTTTTATTTTTATATTTGATCTGATCAACTTTTGTAAGCTGGGTTAAAGGTCACATTTTAGCATTTTGTACATAAATTTATGTGAAATGTTTTTTACAAATATTTAAATGTATTGTGAGATTAGTGTGATGTTATAGGTTGATTAGTTGTGTTAATCAATTCTGATTTTTGTATGGCTGCTGCTTTATTGATTAATTGTATATATTGTAGGTTGTTTGAATTGGAACTACGCTGTTGATGCCCCAAGTGTTTGAAGGGACGGAAGCACTAAGTCTTTTTAATTATTAAAGCTTTACCACCCAACTTCTTCCTCCTGCTGTTTACTAGTGCTTTTTATTTGTATGTTTCCAATTTTTTGTGTACTTGACATTCGTGTCAGGTTGTGTTGGTTACTAGATTAAGGAAGCAGTTTGCTTACTTGGATAATATTCCCCATACTTTTCAATAGTTACATATATGTAGAGGTTATACCATCTTTTCTAAATATTTTAATAAAGTGTTTTCTCAAACATTTTGAATAAACATTTCAGGATAACATTATCCTTCCATAACTTGATTAATCTTTCACTATATTGTCAGTCTTTAGACAGCAAAAGTTATTAGTGCATTCAAAACCCATTATGTTTAAAGACTTGTTTGCTACATTTTTCAAGATTAAAGAAGAAAAGAGGGGAACCCTATAACATTATGTTACTCTTCTAGAGTATTAACTTATCATGTGGGTAATACTTCACTGTAGTAGTGTAGTTTAGTACTCAGTTTATGTTTTTGAATGGTTAACCTGCACTATGTGCAACAGTAATCAAATTGTCTTGAAAATATCATTTAACAACTTATAAATATAAACTCTTGCATAAGCTATTATTGTATAACAAGTTGTAGTTATATAACCCATAATTAGCATGGAAATATGCAATTCTATTAGCACATGTAAATTTATAGTAGTATCTCTCCATAACTGAATAATATCCCTCGTACAGTTCAATGAATTCTCATCTATAAGACTTATACAGCACAGAGTCCACAGTTTTGCCATTCACACAAGTAATCCTCTCAGTTATTTAAACTAATTTTGACTTTAATGTGTACACCCCAAATATTACACAATCTGTATAATCAGGTGGAAGTCATTCTGTTCCAAAGATTGTTTTGGATAGTTTTTTTTGTCAGTCAAATCAGATTTCTCTTCCTTCTCATATTCCTTTTCTCCATAAACATCAGTATGTAGTCTAATAGTCTCTCTTACTTTGTGCACCTGTGGATTGGATAATATCAGTGGTAATTGTTTTTTTATTTAGAACTACTTCATCTAGGTTATTTATAGCCAACACTTCACTATTCTAAAGCACATTTAAAGATGCAGGGAATGGCAACTGAATTTCAGTTTACTATGTTTGCATTGTTTAATTGCGGTCACATATCTCAAGACGTGTTTCATTGTCATCTTTGAGTAGTCATGTTTAACCAACACAGGTGAGTCTCCCAGCTACTGATAATGTCCTGTCCAGTTGCCACAATTGCTTTAGTACCCTTTCCTTTTCATAATGTGTCAAAAAGCTATCAGCATCAGTCTGGGTTTCCCTTATTTGGCGGAGCAGTGGTTCAGCGGTTAGCGTTGTTGCCTCACAGTAAGAGACTGTCCAGTTCGATTCTCAACTGGGGTGCCTTCTCTGCTGAGTCTGGATGTCCTCCATGCCTTCGCATGTGTTTCTTCCAGGTGCTCTTGTTTCCTCCCACATTCAAAAGACATGCGTCTGGAGCCTTTCTCCCTGGGCCTTCTCTGAAAATGGGCTCTATTCCAATTGGACTTTCCTGGTAAACAAATGTTAAATAACTAAATAAATAAATAAAATAAAATAATTTAATTTCCAGATCTGACATCAAAAGTTTCACAAGCGCATTCTGTAAGGAATCTTTTACAAACCAAGTCCCCTCTGTCGTCCTGTTTTTCATATACTTCAGTCTGCTTTCTGTTCATCCTCCAGAATACCTGTGCAGGTTTCAGTTTATCCTGCACTGGAAATAATTGTTATTTAATCTGCTAATTTGTATCACCATCACAGCTGTCTTATCATGACTCTCACATGCTTGCTGTTTAGCAGACTCCTTCCTGCTGGTCATTCAGGAAATTTGCTTCGTGCATTGCAACCTACTCCATACTCCTCCGGTATACTGTTTAGTGTGCTTCTAAAGATCAATTTTTATAGCTTTGAAAACCACTCTTAACATCGACAACCTTTAACTCTATCACTTTTATTTTCATAATTCTATTTTTTTGGTTGCAGTTAACCAGTGAAAGACAATTTTAGTCCTGGCCTGCTGTTGTATGCTGTAATATCATGTTGTCTTATTCCTCAATGTATGGGTGTTGGATATGACATCAGATCCATCATCTGTCACTTCTAATCTTTGGATCAGGTGCTTAGGCTCCTCCCCTATGTATAATCCTTTGTGTAAAGAGTGAGCTACTCCAGATTTCATTTGCTATCATACGCATTTGACGGATCTTGGTGCTCAGGGGTGTGTGTGTGTGTGTGTGTGTGTGTGTGTGTGTGTGTGTGTGTGTGTGTGTGTGTGTGTGTGTGTTTTTTTCAGAAAAAAAGATTTAATAGGTAAGTAACTTTTCTTCGGGCTTAAATACTGAGCTTCACGTCTCTTAACATTTACACGTGCTATTCCACATCCTGTTTTCTCTTTCTTGCTCCTCTGGCGGCTTATTTAATAAAAAGTTAAAAAGAAGGTGGTGATAGTTATATGTCATAGTTTACAATTTCTTTCTTTCTTATAGGGCAACTTCTTTCTTCTATTTTCTTTATTCTGTCTCTGTGGATGGCAGATAAGCCCTCCAGTTTTAAAAAATGCATAACTTGCCCCTCCCAGGCTACCAGATTTGGACACGCACACAAGAAATGGGTGTATTGTCTAGGGCCTTCCCATTTAGTTATTGCCTACTCTGTCTGCAAAGTTTTGGACAACAAGCTGTCGAAGAAAAAAGAGACAAGTTGATTTTAAATGGTCTTCTTCACCATTGCACAGGAGAGAAGCCCTCTTCAGGATTATGATAGCCTGCAGCTGCTTCTTTCCCTTCTCCCTCTTCGTCTGATAAACCCAGGGAAAAATAAAAGGAGATGGAGAGAGAAAAAGGGAAAGAAAAAGACGAGGAAAAATATAAAACAAAAAGGAGATCTCCAGATTTCACACCCTCATCGGCTCTGAAGACTAAAATGACTAGAACTTTCAGAGCCACACTTTTTGAATCCAGTAATTATCAGATCTGTAACACCACCTAGATTTTCTCTGAATCCTAGCTCCCCTAGGCTCCAGTCTACAATCCTACAAAACAAACCCAGTCATCCTTCCAGGCCACCTTCTTCCACTCCTTCTCTTGGGTCATCTAGGTCTTCACAGAGCTTCACCGAATCTGATGTGGGCAGGATGATGAGTTACTTCCTTCCGACCAAAATCCAGTTTGGGTACTTCCAGCTCTGACCACTGTCGGATCCAAAAGAACCACTTTTTCCCCTCACTCATTAATTAATGCCTTCCCCAATTTGACCTCTCAGATTGGAGGCCTTGAATCCAACTCTTACGTAGGAAATATCTGCATCTGGTCCAAGACTCCATACTTTCTCAACTCCGATGAGTTCTCTGATGGAGTCTTGGAGCCAAACTGTCAAGGGTTGACAAAGCTCCGATGGAATAGCATTGGATCTGAAGTCTTTGGATATTTTCCTCCCTCTACGGGGCATCAGCGCTTGATAGTTCATCTCTGGTGACAGCCTTTGATCCCAGCCAAATGGCTTCTAGGATTGAGCAACCTTTGGGAGTTTCAGCCCTGAAAGCTATGCTTTCTGGATCCAGGTCGAGCTCAGCATTTGAGTCTTTTGAGAGAGTACTCTCTCAACCTAGAGGTCTGTCCTTTCAGAACTGTATCCAGCCCTCGCCAATACGATTTCCTAAGGTCTGCAGCCTGCTGTTCTGGTCCTGTCTGATAGCCAGTTTCCGGGAGCTTTGAGTCTGGCCTTCCAAGAAAGACAATATCAGTTTCTGAGTCCTCTCCTGAACAACCCACACAGGAGATTCACAGGAAACATTAGTGTAAGAGGAGACACTTGGATTCCCCCGAGGAGTCTCTGACCACTGGCACTGATTGTGATGCGGTAGAAGGTTCTCCCAGATCCCCCATGAGGGCATGTCATTCTGAGAGATTCTCAAACGTCTCAGAAAGAAAGGGGCTAGGCCCTCCCAGTTGCCTTCTATGGAGGAATCAATTTTTCTTGAGCCTTTCAGTTCTGGCCAGTTTACTTCCAGGTGGTCCTCCTGGCTGATGAGGTGATATAATCGATCTTTTCCCTGGAGTGGAAGGAACTGTTCAGAGCTGAGCCTGTTCTCAAAAAGCCCAGCAGGTTTTTTGGTTGCTCTCAAAGATCATCCTTGTTTGACCAAGGGTCCCATGGAAGATTCTAGGGTAGTGGCTGCAGCCACTAAGGAGGAGCTTATGGAAGGAGGTTCCTCTGTCCATGCATTAAATAGGGAGTCATTTGTGTTGGACAGATTTGGGAAGTGTGTCTATGCCTCAGAGCACTTAATTATGTGGTACTTATTTTCAGGGGGATTTGGCAAAGGAAATTACCAATTCTCTCCCAGGGACTTTGACTGTGGATCAAAAATATCCATTGATTCACAGTTGGCTACACTGCAGTCACTATCCAGTGCCTCTGTGCACTTTATCTCTTTTGCCACAGAGGATTCATCTAGAACAGCTGGCACAAGCATTTTCATAAAGAGGCCCACCTGGATATGACTGTGCAATTTTGTGGAACATTTGAAGACGTCCTTTGTCATTGCCCAATATAATGGATCAACTCTGTTTGGTCTGAAAGTTAAAGACTATCTTAAGAAGTGAGAAGGATGGTAAGTCCCTATCTGCTGTATGGATCAAATTCTCTACCCCTCAAAGGACCTTCACTAAAAACCAGAAGGAAGGAAAGAAAATTTGTTTTCATGAATCCCAGGACTTTACATCTCACACTTCTTGAGAAAGAGCTCCCTGAGGCAGAGAGGTAATGTCTTATAATGGATATCACTAAGAGGGCAGAGGTGGCCTGCAAAACCAAGGCTTCAAGCGTTCTCTCTTGGAGAAGCCTTTCCATTGTTTCTAAAGAGTTGCCCAACTTTCGCACTCTGGAGGCAGTCGGGGGTGGGGGCACTTATCCCTGCACCCAGTAACCTGGATGTCCATCACTCAAGACAAATGGATGCAGAGAATCATAACCAGAGGCTATTTCATTCCCTTCCATATCCTTCTTCTATGCCCAGAAAAAAATCCTCATTTTCCACACTCGTGACGGGAAGAAGCCACTTCAGAAATATAGAAGCTTCTAAGAAATCTAGTCATCCAAGAGGACCGTCCAGACCACAGAGGATCCAGAATTTAGTCAAGATTCATTTCAGTGCCAAAGAAAAACGGTGACTTAAGGCAAATTTTGGACTAAATTCACTTGAACAGTTTGTGAAGCAAACAAAATTCCGGATGGCCACAGTTCAGACTATTTTTCCATTGCTGAGGAAGAACGACTGGATGTGCTTAGTAGATCTTTAGGATTTATGCCAACACATAAAGATGGACTGACACTCCAGGAAGTAGCTTCACTTTCAGCTGGGCGCCAGTCATTTCTAGTTCAGAGCTTTGCCCTTTGGTCTCACCATAACTTCCAGGTTGTTTACCAAGTGTATGGCGGTAGTGGCAGCTCATTTTCGACTGCAAGGTTTCCAAGTATTCCCTTATTTAGATCATCATCATCAGCCCCCTTTTTCCCATTTTTCTACATGGGGTCAGGGTATCGTGTTAACTGTCACCAACTCTCTCAATTCAGAGCCGCATTCCTGCCTTCTTCAACACTCATGCTTGACTGTCGCAGATCTTCTTTCACACAATCCGTCTACCTCTTTGCTGAATGTCCTCGCTTCCTCTTACCTTCTTCCTGTCTGTCCCAAATCTTCCTCACCAGATTGTCTCCTGCTTTTCTACACATGTGCCCAAACCACCGTAATCTGTTCTCTTTGATCTTTTCTGCAATTGGAGCTACTTTGGCTTCTGATCTTATGTCCTAATTTCTTTGTCTGTCCCACAGTGTGCATCCTGTCACCTTTCTTAGCCACTTCATTTCCATCACCTCTAGCTTCTTCAACTGTTCTCCCTTTACTGCCCAGGTTTCTGTACAGTACAGTAGTACTGGTTGCACCACTGTCTTATACACCTTACTTTTCAGCTTCTTTGGCATTCTTTTGTCATAGACTACACCTGATACTCTATGCCAGTTGGCTGCAGCCCCTCTAATTCTAGCTTTGACCTCTTCATTCAGACTATCCTTCTCCTCAACTACTTTTCCCAGATACCTGAAGCTGTTTACCTGTTCCACTATCTTCCCTTCTATCTCTATTCTCGGCTTTTTCTGATTTCCCCAATTTGCTGCCATTACTGCTGTCTTATCTGTGTTTAGTTTCATCCCATGTGCCTTCAGATTTGGATTCCATTCTCCTATTCTTTGCTGAAGTTCTAGCTCAGAGTCTGCCTGTGCTGCCACATCGTCTGCAGACAGCAGCTTTGTTGATCCATCCCCTGTAACCTGTTTGCTACTGTAGTCCATCACCAGTATGAACCGCAGTGGGCTCAGAGCTGAACCCTGATGTACACCCACACCCACTGGGAACCCCTCTTTGAGGCCGAACACTGTTCGTACTTGAGTCATTGGGTCCTTGTACATAGCCTGCACTGATTTTACCAATGTTTCTGGGACTTCAAACCACTGCAAAACTGCCCAGATCAGCCTTCTTGGTACCTTGTCATATGCTTTCTCCAAGTCTAGAAATGCCCAGTTGGACTCTTTCCTCATCTGTAGCTTCTTCTCAACTATCTGTCTCAGTGCAAACATTGGGTCAATTGTGTTGCATCCTGATCTGAATCCAAACTGCTCATCTCCCATCTTAAATTCCACTGCTCTGTGTATCCGTTTATCAATCACCCTCTCCAGACCTTTCATGCAGTGTGATAGGAGGTTGATGCCTCTGTACTGCCCACAGTTGTGGATGTCCCCTTTGTTCTTGTACAGTGGCACGAGTATGCTTATTCTCCAGTCATCTGGGATACGCCTTTCTCTCCACACTGCTATTAGTACCCTCAGGAGCCATTTCTCTCCTATCTTACCAAGTATCTTTATCATATCTGCTGTGACCTCATTTGAGCCTGCTGCTTTCCCTGACTTAATCTTCCTTAGTGCTGTTCTTACTTCTTCTAGGGTGGGCTCCTCCTCTTCTCGCATCATAGGCTGTTTCTGGGGTAGTACAGCTTCTGTGGGGTTTTCTTCATTCAGAAGTTGCTGGAAATACTCCTTCCATCTGTCTTTGATGTCCTCTGGGCTGGTGAGCAGGTTGTTGCTGGCATCCCTTATGAAGGGTGTCTGACTGTCTTCGTTATCTTTCTGTCTTTGCCTTGCAACCTGATGTAGTTTCTTTGTGCCCCTTAATGAATCCCTTTCCAGAAGTTGGTACAATGCCTCCGATGCCCTATTCTTTGCTATTGCAACTTCTTTCTTATCCTTTTTTGTTAGCTAACCATTAGCCCTTCCTAGCCTGGTCAGTCTTTTCTGTCTCCCACTTCCTCCTGCACTCCTTTTTTCATTTGATGACTTCCTGGACTTCTGCATTCCACCACCAGCTTTCCTTATGTACCTTATTTCCATATCTGGCTCGGACGCATATCTTTTCTGTAGTCCTAACACATGTTGTTTTTAGGCGCTGCCATTCTTCTTCAACTCCACCTATTTCCTCTTCTTCTTGGGGTGCTAGAGCCCGGTGTAATTCCTTGAACTGTTGTACTTTCTCTCCAGTCATCTTCCAGGTCTTCAGCCTGTTCTCTGTTTACCTTAGAGGCTTCTCTGACCACTGCTTGCAGCTGATTGTTGCAACTAGTGGTTTATGCTCTGGACCAACTGTTTCACTGGGGATGACTTTGCAATCATGGATTCTGCCCCGGTGCCTTTTTTTTACTAGGAGGAAGTCTACCTGAGTTGCATGTTGACTACTCTTGCATGTAATCTTGTGACTGTCCCTTATTTAGATGGCTGGCTCATTACTGCCCCTTCCAAGAACCTATTCGTTCTTGCCAGGTACTCCTTGTGCCAACTGTACGTAGAATAGGGGATTATAGTAAATCTAGAAAAGTCCAAGCTACAACCAGTCCAGTCTTTACAGTTCATCTGAGCCCTTTTGGACATTCCCTCAGACAATAATTAACATCCCTCCACTGACAAGCCCAAGATGTTTTCTCACCAGAAGCCACCAATGAGAGTAATTCTTTACCTTCTACACTCCATGACAGCCTCCCTGATATTAGTTGCACTAGCCAGATTCTACATACGGGTTCTTCAGTGGGCTGGTAGTTCGGTGGTCGATCAGGAGACAACCCATGCCTTTTCTAATGATTCTAAAGAACATTCTGCATGTTCTATTCGGACGTCCTGCCATTCTACCTTTCCCCCATATTAGTGACCACAGATGGTTACAGTCTGGGCTGGGGGTATTATCTGGGAATGATAATCCAAGGCACATGGTCCCAAACAGAGTTCAGTCTTCACATCAGAATATTGGAGATAAGAGCAGTCCTCTTAGCATTGTAGGCCTTTCAGGACTCTCTCCCTTTGGGTGTGACATCTGTTTAGACAGACTACATGACAGTTGTTTGGTATGTCAACTAAAAGGGAGGAACCATATCTTATCCTTTGTGTCAGGAGGCCATGACAGTGTGGTAGTGGGCGATATCTTCACACCATGTTCTAATAGCAGTGCATATACCAGGGGAAATCCAGTATACTTGTGAACAGGTTGAGCAGGTTGATCCTGCTTCCTCACAAGTGGTCCCTTAATCCATTAGCAATGGACTGGATTTTCAGCTGTTGGGGCCGAGCTTGTTTCGACCTCTTTGCATCTCCCCACAGCACCAAATGCAACAAGTTCTTTGCTCTAGAATCTCGAGAAGGGTAGTCACCCTGAGACACTCTAATGCACCCTTGGCCCCCGAGACTCCTTTATGTCTTTCCCTGATGCCCTTGATTCCAAAATTTCTTCAGAAAACATCTGCAATGAAGGTTAGTCATCCTCATAGCCCCTTACTGGCCTTAACAAGTCTGCTTTCCCTTCCTCTGGCCTCATCTTGTCCGCCCTTCCTGGATGCTGAGCTTGTACCAGATCTTCTGTTCCATCTATCTAGAATGCCTTACCCGAGCATTCAGCCCGTCAAACTGACCACATGGTTTCTCCAATTCCAGTGATGGCTCAACAGTCCAGGTTTTCATTGTCAGTTGTCCACATTTTGTCTTCTTTCCAAAAACCCTCGACTAGGAAAATTTATAAGAGCAAATGGAAAAAAGTATTGAATTTGGCATTTGGAAAAAAATAGTAACTATTTCTCAATACCTCTTCCATCATTTTTCAGCTTACTTGCATACCTTTTCCAACATGGAGCTAGGTATTCCACAATCAAGGTTCAGTTAGCTGAAAATTTCTCCTTCCGTAAGGAGGAAGATCATATGCCCAATGCATCTTTCAGATTATCCAAGACATTTCTTTGCGGTTCCTTTCTGCTGCATTCACAGCTTAGAGATCCAGTCCCTCCATAGGATGTAACTGTTGTGCTACATGCTTTGACTGGGCCCCCACTCAGTTGCTCCTTGAGTTGACCTGAAATTTTTGTTTTGGAAGACTATTTCTGGTGGCTGTCATGTCTGCCAGGAGAATTTCTGAGATCCATGCGCTATCCTCAGTACCTCCATGCCTAATTTTTCACAAGGCCAGAGTGTCCCTGAAAACCAACCCCTCTTTTCTTCCTATGGTGCCTTCTGAATCATCTGTTAATCAGTCCATAAGTCTTCCAGTGTTCTTTCCAAATTTTTTGATCAAGGGTGAATATACTTATCATTTGGTAGATGTTCATCATCAGTTAAATTTTTATTTACATCGGACAGAACCTTTCTGGAAATCTGATCAGTTATTTGTGTCTCTCTTCAGCTGAATTGGGAAAAGTAATGTTAAAAGTCTTCTTTACACACTGGTTGTCATAGTGCATTTCCTTTTTTTTATTAAGAAAGAGTATTGCCACTTCCTTCAACCCCAAAAACTTATTCTACCAGATCTGTGACTTTGTCTTTTGCCTTTTTCGCTAGTAGGGTTACCATCTGTCCCACTTTGCGAGGGGCAATCCCTCTTTGGGCAGTTGTGCCCTGCAAAAATATTGTAAGAATGGCAATTGTCCTGAAATATTGGGGCAAAATTATTTCCTATAAGTTATGTAATAGTTGCATAAAACAGTTATTCTGTATCTGAAACACCTAAATAATATATGAAACAGAATAAGCAACTAAAATGCTACAAGAATAAGCTTTTATTTAGGCAAAAAAGTGAAGTTCTGTCCTTTGTACTGGCCGTGGGTATGTTTTTGTGTTTATTAAAAATATTATAATAATTTATTTCTGTCAATGTATAACGTAGTATCTGAAGTAGGAAGACTTCATTCGTCTGCAACCTGTGGGTATCGGATCCGACCTCGGATCCGAGCCGGCAATTCAAAAGCTTAGGCTCCGAGCTCCTAGCTCCTCCCTCTTACCCATAATCCCTTGCCAAGCCCTGACTGACCTCAGATTTCGTTTGCCGCTTTCAAGTTGCGACGGATTCTTGAGCTCCTGGCGTTTTTTTGGTGACAGATAAGTTTGTCTGACAGAAAAAGTTTAAAAATTCTCTATTTTGTTACTTTATATTATTAGTGTTGATTGTGTTAGGCTTTCCTCTCTCTTTTTATTTAATATTTCACGGGTTTTTGCGTAGTTTGGTGTGTGTGTTGTTTTAGGCCTTCAGGGTTTATAATGTCTGAAGCCCATAAGGCTGTTTTCTCTAAATGTATCGAGTGTGGCCATAAGCTGTCCCCAGCGGATGGCCACACTGAGTGCGATAAATGCTTGGGGGTTGAACACCTGTCATCTGGTTGTACCATTTGTGCAGGGTTCAACCCCCGGGCTTTGAGGGAGCGGAGGTCGAGGCTGGTGCTGGCGGGACTTTTACCTCCAGATACCGCTTCGGCTTCTGCCCCTTCTACTCAGCAACCTGTTGCTGTGGGCTCTCCCCCTCCGGCTGGGACTCAACCTCCCTCTAAGTTGCCGGAGGAGAAAGAGTCCTCTAGGGAGAGAGAGAAGAAGGAGAGGCACAGGGAGAGGCACCACAAACGGAGAGCCGAAACTTCCAGTTCGGCTCCTCCATCTAAGCGGGCCTCCCCTGTGCCTTCTAGCTTTCCTCCTCCTCGGCTCCACTCCCCTCGGTTCTCTCCTGGGCCCGAGGAGGAGGAGGCTAGCCCTTCTACGAGGTCTCCGAGGCGGCTCTCTAGGTCCGCTTCGGTGGCCTCCACCAGGTCAACTTTTTCCATGAGTGAAGCTGATATGGACCGGATGATGAGGAAGTTCATCCAGGCCCAAATGCAAATGGGAGTGCTCCTAGCCCCCCCCCCCATCCGGGAGGGGCTTCGACCCCTTTTTTCGCCCCTTTGGCTCCTTCTCCGACCCATACCACGGGTTCGGAGCTGTCGGCGCCGGGCAGACTTGGATCCGGGGGTGGGTCGGATCCGATAGGTCGGCGCACCTCGGATCCGTCCCATCCCTTGAGTGCTTCGGGTACTTCGGACCCGACCTCTCGGAGCCGAGGACCGAGCCTCGGATCCGAGGGAGCTGGTGTGTCTTCGGCTCCGTCCAGGTCGGAGCACACCGGTCTCTCGGATCCGACGGTTTCGGCTCCGACTCCGATCCGTGCTTCGGATCCTTAGTGGGGGTCGGCTCGGGGTTTAGAGAAGCTGGATCCCCTCGGCCTTCGACGTAGTGGAAAGGGCACTGTTGAGGACGTCCGGACCCCCGGTCCCTGCCACGGCTCCATCCCGCACTCCCTTGCAGTTGGGCCAGGCCCCCACCAGCCGGTCCCAGGGACAGCCCGCCTCGATGTCCCAAGTGGTTCCCTTGGAACATCCAACTGCGGAAGAGTACTCCTCGGACAGCCCCCCCGATGAAGTACCTTGGAAGCGCAAGTGCAAAAGGAGGCACATGGACTCCCCCAAGTCCGTTACCGAAGACACAGATTTGGATGAAGGGGAGGGCTCCCCAAGGTCACCCCCTGAAGACGTCTCATTTGGAGACATTATGGAGATGTTAAGGATCAGGGGGGGGTGGTCTGCCCCCAAGGCTTCCTCGGACGAGTCTGTGTTCTTGGAGGCATTCGAGGCGGGCCCATCTACCTCTTGGGTGTCCCCTCCTGCTGACCCTCTGGTGGATCTTATATCCATCAGAGCGTGGAAGGATCCGGACACCGTTGAGCCTGTACCCAAGCGTCCTGACCGCATCCTTTCCCCTCTGGCGGACCGCACTCACTGGAACAAGGGCCCCCCAGTAGATGCCATGATGATGGCTGCAGCCACGAAGAGGGAATTGGCCCAGGAGAGTCCCTCTATGCATCCTCCGGGCAAGGAGTCCTGCTCGATGGATCGCATTGGGAAGCGAGTTTTCAGTTCAGCAACCTTCTCTTTGAGAGCGCTGAACTACATGGCACATGTCATTAGGATGCAGCGGGATCTGATTAAAGAATACGCTGCATCTCCCCCAGAGTCCATGTCGAGTGAGGATAAACAAGTATACTCCACCCGAATGGCCACTCTCAGATCAGTTTCCAATACATCTATGCGGCTGCTTTCTCACGCCACTGAGGGAGCCGCTAGAGCCAGCGGAGCAGGCCTAGTCATGAGGCGACAGGCCTGGCTCCGCCACTGTGATTTTGCAGAGCCCTTCAAGGCGACCTTCGCGAATGCCCCCTTCGATGGTTCTGCCTTGTTTGGCAAGACTGTTCGCGAAACATTAGTCCAGAGCGAAAAGGATGGGAAGATGCTGTCTGCCGTCGGAGTCCGCTTCTCAGCTCCCCAGAGGTCCTTCTCTAAGAACCAAAAGGGACAGAAGAAGATGTGGTTCCGGAAATCGCAGCAGTCCCAACCTGCTCCGGATAACCAGTCCTTCCATGGCAGAGGAGGACGGGGAGGTCGCCGTCCTAGAGGCAGGGGGGCTCCTAGCAACTTTGGGTCCAGAGAACCTTTCTCTGATAGACCCATGCAGCAGCCCTTAAGGGTTGCCCGGCTGTCCGTCTCTGGAGGCAGTCGGGAGGCGTTTTTCGAGGCACCTGACTTCTTGGGAGTCCATCACAACAGACCGTTGGGTGTTTCATGTGATATCCAGAGGTTATTCAATTCCCCTATACAAGGTTCCCAGATCTCGCAGCCTCCCAGATGTTCCACCCGACCAAAGGGAGGCGGCAGCTGTCGAAATCGAACAGCTGCTAGGAAAAAGAGCTGTCCAGCGCATCCCCCTAGATCAAACCGGATTAGGGTTTTACTCCAGGTTCTTTTTGGTGCCAAAGAAAACGGGGGACCTAAGACCAATCTTAGACCTTTCCCAGCTGAACCTGTCAGTAACCAAGCAAAAGTTCTGGATGGTCACCCTCCAATCTATACTTCCCCTCTTGAGGGAGAACGACTGGATGTGCTCCATCGACCTCAAGGACACGTACTACCACATTCGCATGGACAGACGATCCAGGAGGTTTCTTCGCTTCCGGCTGGGAGCCAGTCATTATCAGTTCAGGGTCCTCACCTTTGGTCTCACCTCAGCCCCCAGGGTGTTCACCAAGGTGCTAGCGGTGTTAGCGGCCCACCTGAGGCTCCAGGGATTACAGGTCTTTCCGTACCTGGACGACTGGCTCCTGACGGCATCATCAAGGCATCTTCTGTGCTCAGCCAGGGACTACTTTCTTCAACTAGCCCCAAGGCTGGGCATCACGATCAACTGGGAGAAATCTTTACTGCACCCCACACAAGCTATAGATTTCATAGGAGGAAGACTAAACACCAGATCAATAGGAGCCTTCCTCACTCCAGACAGAATTGCCAACCTGAAGTGTCATGTGGCAGCGGTCCTGCAACCATCTCCAACTGCAGCTTCGGTCCTGAGGGCCCTAGGTTCTATGGCGGCAGCTATTCCGCTTCTCATTCATGCTCGCTTACGCATGCGGGTTCTTCAATGGACCCTTCAGGTTCAGTGGTCCCCTCTTTGTTCCTCTCTCAACGCTCCGATTGCGGTCAGCAAGGCGTGCAGGGACTCCCTTCTTTGGTGGCTTCTTTCTCCGGAGCCCCTGGCAGGGAGAACTTTTTGTGCTGCATTTCCCCGAGCCACAGTGACCACGGACGCTTCTTGCCTCGGGTGGGGGGGGCATTCTGCGGGAAAGATTGTCCAAGGCACGTGGAATCCCACAGAGACGTCATTGCATATAAATGTCCTGGAAATGAGGGCGGTGCTCCTAGCGTTGCAAGCACTTCACCACGTTCTTCCTTCAGGGACTATTGCGATTCAGACAGACAACATGTCGGTAGTCTGGTATATCAACAAACAGGAAGGAACCAGGTCTTACCCCCTTTGTCGAGAGGCCATGAGAGTCTGGGAATGGGCAATTTCCACCAAACGCTTTCTGGTAGCAACGCACATTCCGGGAAAGTCCAACATCCTTGCGGACAAGCTCAGTCGCACCATTCTTTCTCCTCACGAGTGGTCTCTCAATCCTCAAGTAGCGAAGAAGATTTTTGCCGTTTGGGGGCAACCCTGTTGCGATCTTTTTGCCTCTCCCTCAAACGCCAAATGCGACAATTTCTTCGCTCTGCTTCCCCACCAGGGAATTCCAGAGAGATGCTCTGGTGCATGCTTGGCCTCCCGGTCTCCTTTATGCCTACCCTCCACTTCCTCTGATGCAGAGGCTTCTGCAGAAAGCCAACAGTTTGGGGAGCAGAATGATTCTCATTGCCCGTTCTGGCCTCGTCAACCCTGGTTCCCCTTGTATGGTCTCACAAAATCAATCCACCCTGGATTCTGGATCCAATTCGGATCTCATCTCCCACCCTCTGGGAATTTCGGTTCCCAATCTGCACCCTGAAGTTGACAGCTTGGCTGCTCCAGTTCCATCCTTGATTAGGACTCCCAGTATCTCATCACCGGTCAAGGCCATCTTAGTGGCAGCTCATAAACCTTCCACCAGGCAGGTTTATCGGAGTAAATGGAAGAGATTCTCTATTTGGGCGGTACAGAGAACTTTGGATCCTTTCGGCACCTATGTCAGCGGTGCTGGATTTTTAACAGACCTCTTTCATCAAGGGGCAAGTTCTTCCACGATTAAGGTACAATTGGCAGCTATCTCGCATTATCACATTGGTCATGAGACAGCTCCCTCATGACGCGAAATTATGCAAAACCTTTCTCAAAGGGATTTTTGTTGAGGCCTCCAGTCAAGGAGGTTGTACCACCTTGGGACTTGTCTTTAGTTCTGCAAGCCCTTACTGCTCCTCCCTTGAGCCTGCAGCTTCTACAGATCTAAAGTACCTTTCCTGGAAGACTGCCTTCTTGGTAGCTATCACTTCAGCCAGAAGAGTGTCTGAGCTTCAGGCTCTATCGTCAAGCCCTTACCTTTCTTTCTTCCCTGATAGGGTGTGCCTCAGGACCAATCCATCTTTTCTTCCGAAGGTCTCTTCTGAATCTAATATTAACCAATCAATCAATTTACCTGTGTTTTTCCCAAGTACTCAAACAAAGGAGAATACAAATTGCATTCCTTGGATGTTCATAGACAATTACGTTTTATATTCACAGAACAGCTGGTCACAGGAAATCAGATCAGCTGTTCGTTTCCTTTGCTACATTTGCTCTGGGTAAAGCAGTATCTAAAGTCACACTATCTAAGTGGATTGCTAATTGTATTCTGCAGGCATATGACACTTCAGGTAGACCTGCTCCTCAGAGGGTTACGGCTCATTCTACTAGGGCAGTTTCCACGTCAGCCGCCTTTAAGTCCCGTGTATCATTGGATGATATCTGCTTGGCAGCTACTTGGGCCTCGCCTCATACTTTTATTTCTCATTATAAGGTGGATGTTGTTTCTAGAGGAAGAGCATCCTTTGGCTCAGCGGTGCTCAAACATCCTTCCATGACGGCCCAAGATTCAGGTAGCTGGGGACTCTGTCCCACAGGTTGCAGACAAATGAAGTCTTCCTACTTCAGATTTAGAAGTTATGTACTCACCATAACGTTCCATCTGAGTAGGTGACTTCATTCGGATGCAACCATCCCCCCCTCCATCCCCCTGACCTTTATAGAGCGAGTATTTATGCTGTTTTTTCGTGTACTGTAGTCAGTATTTTGAGGCAAACTCAATCTGAGGTCAGTCAGGGCTTGGCAAGGGGTTATGGGTAAGAGGGAGGAGCTAGGAGCTCGGAGCCTAAGCTTTTGAATTGCCGGCTCGGATCCGAGGTCGGATCCGATACCCACAGGTTGCATCCGAATGAAGTCACCTACTCAGATGGAACGTTATGGTGAGTACATAACTTCTAATTATGTGGGAATTTCTGCTTGTATAAATGTTCATTTGGCTTTTAGCTTTGACAAATGCTTGTTTTTACTGTTTCTGAGAAAACTTTCAATATTTATCTCAAAAATGCGGTATGTATGTGTGCTTTTATACTGTAGGGGCTGTCTTCTGTTACTTTGTTTTATTTTCATATTTTTGACAGGAAAATATTGCAGAACTTGAATATTTTCAGCATATCTACATTATTTACTGTATGTATGGCTCTGATGTATGCGTTGTTATCATTGAATCACAATTTTACCGCAAATTAAGTTATTTGAATGTACTGTGCAGGTTTTACTCTCTGACAGGAAAATATAATTTAAAATGTCATTAAACATTAATTTCTGGTAGATTAACATGGTTAAAGGGTGTGGAGCTAATTTTGTAGTACTGATTTGGCACACTGGTTTCTTTGGTGTTTAAATTTTGTGTACTGGGTATTCTTTAATTTCTGTCGGTTGTAAAAGAATTGTGAACATTTTTCATATTATTTTGGGGGATAATAGGACAGTTTGTCAGAGCTTAGCTGTGTGAGGACATAGTTTTTACTAGAAACTTTTAAGTGTTTACTGTGATACATTATCCATTACTGCCAGTTTATTATTCCGGCTGGTGTTATCTTGCCTGATTTGAGGAATCCTAACTCTTTTACCCCTCATCAAATCTGGTTGCACCTTAAAAGAAAAAAACAAAGTAAGCCCCAGCATATAGTTAGGTATTTTGTCAGGGCCACTACTCAACCTGCAGACCATTTACATTTTTTCCTCTCCCTCTTGTGCTGCTTTGCCGGCCACTCTGGAACGGGGTATAGACATATCCTCTGGAGATCTTCCAGTACCCAGTACAGGTATGGGAGAACCAAATTGTTTAGGTGCAGGAGTAGTCTGGGGTAAGAGGCCCCTTGCCAAACATAACAATCTGTCCCCAGGTATTTTATCTGGTAGCGAATTTCACAAGAAATAGAAACAGAAGCTTCATCATATAGCTGATATTCAGATTACAACTGTTTATAAAGCTGATGTGGTTTCCATGACTAAGAGTGTTCTGCAGACAGCTGGTTGTGTTCTCATTCATGACTCTAGTGCTAGTTTGGCTGGAGACCATTCTGTTGCTTAGAGAATAAGGAAACTGGTGAGGACAGTGGTGATTTTCTAGTTGAAAATTAGTCCATTCACTCTGATCATTTAGAAGGGGAACCTGAGTTTTAAGTCTAAACAAGTGTTCACTTTTCCTCAGATGATTGGTCAATTTAGTGTTGTTTTTGCCTAGGAGCAGTCAGGAACTACCCCAGAGCTAGTCTGGGTATATGACCTTATACAGGAAGAGATGCCCAATTCACTGACTTCCCACCTATTCTACTGGCCTTGGAAGGTGTTTATAATGCTGTCTGCAGTAAACCAGTATCTATTCTAGCAGTTCATATAAAGGCTCAGAGGAAAATATAGGGTCTTCTTAGATATGACAGGTCTATTTTCTCATTTGACTGCTGACCCAGCTGTGGTCTCCCCAGCCACCTGCTCAGGTAAAACGTGGTTAGTTATCTAGTCCAATGCCCCCCTGATAAAGAGGGAAAATGGTTAGATCTTCCAGGTAAAAGGATGTCTGTTTCTAAATCTAGCCTTTAGAAAGCTAAATTATCAAGGCTCTATATGGAAGCTTATTTTACAGTATGCATATAATTTATATGATTTTGCTGCATTCTTATGTGTAGAGCAAAGCATTCTTATATGAATGAAATTATTTCTAATTTGACTCAGATTTTGAAACATTTTTTGAGAGGTGTGCTTGAATATGCAGATAGTGTTGAGAAATTATGCTTCTTTTACCTTTCTGATGATTTAAA